>NC_090270.1:242698431-243000216 GCF_040414725.1 Anabrus simplex | reverse complement strand
CGCTTCCTTCCAACTCCTAGGCCTTTCCCATCCCATCGTCGCCATAAGACCTATCTGAGTCGGTGCGACGTAAAGCCCCTAGCAAAAAAAAAAAAAAAGGAAATGGGACTAAGTGGTAAACATACAAACACACATACATGAGATGTTTAGGAACGGTTACAGAAAATTCAAAACACTAGTAGCCAATTCATTATTGCCTTTTACAGCAATTTTTCTGTTCTTAATATGATGCAGATTTACCCTCTACTTTCAAGTACAGCGCTGATGACACCTATGTTAATGTTCTTCGAAATGTACAACAACCTAGTTACTCGGGAATAATATCTTCTATAAGGGGATCTGATTTAATATTTTGAATTATTTTCTTAATTATAGCAGACAGTTTACTAAAATCACACTAAACCATACACAATATTAAACAAATGATGAGGAACCTTATTACTACCCAAAATGAAGTTACTGATTTCCATAATACTCATTCTTTCAATGAGAACAATAGTGTTCAATAGTGTTCTAATATACGTTACAAGACAAGTTTCCTACAACATAGCGAAACTTTCCCGAAGAATGTCTCACAGATGTTTTAAACATTTCATGGAGTACAAAAACAACATTAAATATTGAAGTTATTTATAATAATAACAATGCCAATCATATATATATATATATATATATATATATATATATCAGTCTAGCTCGAGCAGCCGAGGAGCGAGGTCTCGTGGTGCAGTGCGTGTCGCGAACATGGTCGGTATTGAGCAGTACCGGGCCGCGATTGGGAAATGGCAGGCGAGGCAGAAGAAGGAGACCAAAAATGGACGGGTGTTAAGAAAAGAAGGAGTAAAAATGTGTGAAGCGGTGCTGGTAGTGACAGTGATAGCGGTGCTACTGGTTATTGGTGGGGTGGAATTAAACCCAGGCCCAAATACCAGCGGAAAATTTAGCATGGAGGACTTGCAGCACTCAAGGTGGTAGTGAGTGAGGTAATACAGGACAGGAAAAGTGTCAATGGGGTAAGGTGCTGGAAATAAAGGACATGATGGAGGAGCAGAGAAAGGAGTTAGGAAACATGAAGAAATGGCTAGAAACCAAGACGGAGGAATCGAGCAGGAGAGTGGACAATAATGAGAAGGAAATCGAGTTATTAAGAGGGAAAGTGAAACATCTGGAAGAGGAGGTGATGAAGATGAAGAGAGAAGCGGAGGGGTACAGGCAGGAGAGATTGAAGAAAGCCATATTTATATATGGTGTGGAGGAAGGTGAGAGGGAGGGCAAGATTGACCTGATATCCAAGGTGGTAGAAGTCATACGGGATAGGATGAAGGTAAACTTCAGTGAAATAGACGTAGACGATGTAGAGAGATTTGGAAAAACTAAAGGACGAAGGCCAATTACGTTAAAAATTTTCTCTACCCTAATGACAGAAATTGTGTTAAGTAACAGTAATAATTTACAGGGACAGAAAGTAGGGGTGAAAAGAGACATGGGAAAGGAAGTGAAAATATGAAGATCTTGAGCAGACATCTATGGAGAGCGAGAAATCAGGGGCTAAAGGCACGAATAAGAGGTCAGAGGTTGGTGGTGACAAACGGACGATGGGTTAGGGAGCACTCAGTGACGAGGCTTAAGGAGATGGACGAATGCGTTATTTCCGAGGGAGGAGAGATGATAAGGCAAGATGGAAGGAAGAAAGAAGTAACAAAGAAGAGGGGGGACGTGGAAGGAGAGGAGATCATCTCAGTAGAGAACGGACAGTGTAGTGTGGATACAGAAGATCAAAATAGTGAAGGGGTGAGTGAGGGTGAACAGCAAGAAACGATGAGAGCAGAGTGTAGTGGTTCAGTGAGCAAGAAAGGACACGAGAAGACTGATCGACAGGAAGGTAAAGCAACTATGAGTAAAGGAAGAAGTAGGAGTTTAAAAGACCTCTGGGGAAAAGTTCGTAAAGGGATGGAGGATACGGAGGACATGGAAAGGTATAGGTTGGTTAAAAAAGGAGGAATGGGGACAAGGGATGAGAGGTCGATAACTACAAGGAGCAAGAATAGAGGCGGTGACTTACAAGGGAGGGAGGGAAAGTTATAACTATATTGGAAAATAGGATGCGTGAATATTGAGAGGCTAATGAAGAAATTAGGAAATAAGAAAGTTCTGGAAGTAATAGAAAGTTTCGATGTTGTGGCACTCTTGGAGACGTGGCTACCGAGCTCGATAGCTGCAGTCGCTTAAGTGCGGCCAGTATCCAGTATTCGGGAGATAGTAGGTTCAAACCCCACCGTCGGCAGCCCTGAAAATGGTTTTCCGTGGTTTCCCATTTTCACACCAGGCGAATGCTGGGGTTGTACCTTAATTAAGGCCACGGCCGCTTCCTTCCCACTCCTAGCCCTTTCCTGTCCCATCGTCGCCATAAGACCTATCTGTGTCGGTGCGACGTAAAAAAAAACAACTAGGAGACGTGGCTGGAAACAGGGAGGGAGATCTCATGGAAGGAGTTTGTGATAAAATATAAATATAGAAGAAAGGAGAGGATCGAATCCAGGCTTTTGGCACGCAATCTAGCCATTAAAAATTGTATACCACTACCTATCCCAGCGTGCCGGCCAACATTCTGATGGTAAAAATATTTTCACCCAACCGGATTCGAACCACCTACATACGGTTTCGGACGATGCTGACTTAACGCTTTAACGACCACAGCCTTCGAACACTAAACGGAGAGCAGACGTATTACACCACTTATGTACGAATATTTTTATGCTTCACATTACAGTATTCATGCCACCAACATAATATTATAAGGAGACTGCAATTTAGGTCTGTAGTCTCCGATATTAATGAGAAAAATGCCTGTTGCATAATATCGTAAAGCAACCAGAATCATTTCTTCTAGCGAAATAGCATTATTTCGTGCGGTTAACGTTTTAAATGAATCCTTCTTTGATACAAGACAATCCTTGCCGTTCGTGTATGAATTATAAATCCACCAAAACAACTCCCTTACATCCGATTTTCTAACATTGTAAACTTTCGTTGGAATGCTGCTCTTAATCTCAGTTGCACATCAAAATTACTTCCTATTTCAATCAAAGACTTCAATAAATTCTTCCATTTTTCTAATGATAACACTACGTTCTAATTTTAGTACGTTTTCTATTTAAGTAATGCAGTACTGGTAGTAAAAACTAACCGTTCTACTAGGAAAATCACAGATACGTTAATAAAATGCCAAGAAGGCTGAATAAAAACAGCAGTTTAAACCTACAATATAGAAGGTTTAACTTTGAACCAAGTTTAAACTTGATACAAAGTTTAAACCAATGTGGGGAAAATGAATGTTAGTTTAAACTCAGGCTTAAACCAGATTAAAATAACCCTAGTTTAAACTCATTTGAAGAAAACGGTACTGAACTGAACAAGGGATAGAACAATGACTTACCCTCTTTTTACACTTTATGGCCTCGCTCTGTCGGTGAGTGAGCTCTCCTATGGACCGACTTCCCCAGAGCTCTCTCCCCATGAGAGTGTAGCACACAGCCATGGCAATGACTGGAATGAGGTACGTCACACCCAGGAAGATGAGGTTGTACCTATGAGGAAGAACATGGGATGAGAAGACATCAGGACGCAATGTATAGATTTATAATAACCTACATGGAACTTTATACTAAAATATATATTAACATTATTTTGTTCCCATTTATTTGTATATAGTCATTTATTTATATAACTTCTTTCTTTATAATTATTTATTTATTTTCTGCCAAGGGAGAACATTTATTTCACATAGATGCCGAAGACCAAGTAGAATTTTTCTCTCACTCCTATCAATGTGAATGCTTATAAAGTACCCACTAGGACGAGTCAAACAGCAATGAGCGTACATTCCGTCAACAAATATAATAATAATAATAATAATTGTTACCGTGTTTTAGCGGTAGGTAGAGGTGAAAGAAGGTGCGGGCTTGAACGGGTCTCAAACTACGGAATCAAAGTTAATGTAAAATTTAACAAGGTTATATTTTCTTTTCAAAATTAAGAAATAACAATTACGGCAGGTACAGAGTAGCAAGGCAACAAAAGGTGCAATTACAGTATTTACAGTATTTGGGCTCCGAGCCCCGAATTCACTCTTCTAGGGCAATTAGCCCAACATTACTCCAAAATAAATTTTACCAGAGGGGCCGAAAACCCCATTCATGTTCCAGAGCACTTGCTCCAAATTACACAGAAAAGCCTCCTCGAGGCATACAACACTTAATTTTCAAGAAAGAGCCACACGCTCTCAAACTTTAAGCCTCTCAAAGGCCACACCAAACTCCACCTTCAAGTTGTCCTCTAAGGACCTAGATACAGGGGTAAACTACCCAAACTACTGAGGCCTATTACGTAACAAAAAAGGTTAATTACATGACCTCTAAAATAACAATTTGAGAGGAGGCGATCTGCATTCCTAATGCATTTGTTTAAAACCTACTTGGCACTAGGCCATTAATACAAGGGCTAATCCCATACTAAAGAGGTGACTTAAGAAGGAAACAATATACTTTACGTTAACGAAGAATACGTTGAGAAAAATAAGTTCACCTCAAAACAATATGATTGGGAACTCGAGAGGGTTAAGCACTCTCTATCCCGATATGCAGTTTAAAAATAGAATAGATACCAAGCGTCTTTACATTTTAAGGAAGGTTACATTATGGAAAAACTTCGGACCCGCCCCGAGAGTTAAACTGCTGAGCTAGCAAAGAAAGAAGTTATTAATTGGCCATTACCTTGTTGTTGACCGCTGCCGAAGAAAGAGGCGCTTCCCGCCCCCTGCTATGTACTTTACACACTGAAAGATGGAACAGAAGTGGCCCGGAGACCCTAAAATCAGCAGTTTATATACTCTCGCGGAAAGTTCGAGGCGTTAGGGGAATGAGAACACCCGCCCACAATCACTTTATTGGTTAGGGAACAGCAACATATTCAAGTTGGGGGAAGATACATCAGATTGGTCAGAAATTAATTAAAGAAATTCGGGATTGGCTAAATACAAAGCAAGGGGAAAGAGAGGGGTATACAGCCAACTTAAACAATAACAGAAAGAAATTGGGCAAGAAACAAACTTTTGAAATAAAAATTTCTCCAAGAAACAGTTCTTTCACTCCGCACTAGGGTGCACTATTGTTGATCTTCAGTAGTGTCCTCTAGAAGAGAAAGTTCACACTTCTTACTACAAGCAAAACAAAATACGTCGAAAATGACACAGTTCAAAAACTCCAAGATTTCCAGGTAGTGACATCTTCTGAGAAAGTAGAAAATTAATACTGTAGATGAAGTTCAGACTTCCTCCAGCAGAGGAGTTTCAACAGGCGCACATTTTAAATTAGCGGCGTGGAGGTGTACCGCCCGGTACAATAATAATAATAATAATAATAATAATAATAATAATAATAATAATAATAATAATAATAATAATAATGTCCGCCTCTGTGGTGTAGTGGGTAGTGTGATTAGCTGCCACCCCCGGCGGCCCGGGTTCGATTCCCGGCTCTGCCACGAAATTTAAAAAGCCACGGGAGGTCAACTGAATAGGGTGGTTTTCCGTGGTTTCCCACTTTCCCTCCAGGTGAATGTCGGGATTGTACCTAACTTAAGGATACGGGCGCCTCCTTCCCTCTTCCTTGTCTATCCTTTCCAATCTTCCCAACCCCCCGCAAGGCCCCTGTTCAGCATAGCAGGTGAGGCCGCCTGGTTGAGGTACTGGTCATCCTCCCCAGTTTTGTCTCCCGGCACAGAGTCCGAAGCTCTAGGACACTGCCCTTGAGGCGGTAGAGGTGGAATCCCTCGCTGAGTCCGAGGGAAAAGCCAACCCTGGAGAGTAAACAGATTAAGAAAGAAAGAAAGAAAGAAAGAAAGAAAGAAAGAATAATAATAATAATAATAATAATAATAATAATAATAATAATAATAATAATAATAATAATAATAATAATAGTAATAATAATTGTACCGGAGGTACACCCGCCACGTGCATTTAAATTAAGCGCCTTGGAGAATGCCATCTGCAATATAAACCTTGCAACAACTAGTACAAGAAGTTGAACATTTCTCAACAGATGTCGCTACTATAAACTGATGTTGTGCCCTCAGGTGTGAAGATGAACTAATAAAATTCTAGATAAATTTTGTATATAAAGGTTTCCTAAACTAGAATGTTTAGTGGTAGTTTTTATTGTTCAAATATTATCAACATTTCTGTCTCTTCCCACCAACTTAAGGCGTTGGCCAATCAGAAATTTTGTACATTTATTTATTCACCAAAGACAAAATTTTGATATTTATTTGATTATCCAATGAGAAGTGGGGGTTTGTTGGGCCCTTGGTCCAGAGTTTTCTGGAACCTTCTCCTCTGTTCTAAAAGCTGGCACTTTTCGGACCAGGTTGTCTGAGTAATCGCTCCAGTCTATAGTGTGTTCATAACGGAGGCGGAGGCCGCCTCATCCATCTTCAGGAGGTCCACCAACTCAAGGTAATGGCAGATCCAGTTTAAAAAGTGATAGTCTTTCAAAGCTAGCTTGAGAGGAAGGTTTCAAATCTTTAGCAAGATAACTTGGTTTCCTAAAATGTAAATTTCAAACTCTAAATGTTAATTTCAAACCAATCGAAAGAACTTGACCGGAATCAGGTAATAGAAAGTGAGGTACACTCTTGAATTCCCTCTCAACTTGATTTTGAGGTAACTATGATTTTGTAACCTTTTCTATCTTGCAATTTCTGTAACTTAAATATTTTTCTCCATCTAGTCACCTACATAGGTTTTATGCATTTATGTAAATTTTAAGGAGCGCACGTGTTCGCCTCCTCACCACTTTGGTTTATGGACCAGTAACCGTAACCTTTAGTTTTTACCGAAAGCCATGTAGAATGGGTACTTGTTACTCCTGTGAAACTCTATTTCATTCATTTCGTGTTAAAGGTATCAGACTATTGAGCATTTAAAATAGTGAATTCTGTTTACTTTTGTTAAATGTAGGTTTTCCCTATTATAGGCCAGGAAACAGTGCAAACTGATAGAGCAATAATGCTCCTCCTGTTGATGTAAAAAAATTGAGAGATCCGTCTTCTTGACTATTGATTTAAATGAGCAGTAGTGTTCAGGTAAAAGGTGTAATTTGGAGCTTCAAGCTCAGCCTAGAAAATTGTTATGTGATTATGTCAGACCTCTCTTCAAGTGCTTCTCTAACTGATTGTTAATTACTTGGCAAAGTATTAAGGTCTGAAAAGAAAAAGAAAGTTTAAGAAAAGGAACAAAACTGCCAATTTTAAAAGTTTGTAATTCAATCTTGCAATTTTTTATATCCAACTATTCATGCCCGCACCTTGTTAACCTCTGTGAACCACAAAATCCCCGGAATAATAATAATAATAATAATAATAATAATAATAATAATAATAATAATAATAATAATAATAATAATAATAATAATAATAATAATAATGTCATTGGCTTTACGTCCCACTAACTATATTTTTACGGTTTTTTGGAGACGCCCAGTTGCCGGAATTTAGTGCCGCAGGAGTTCTTTTACGTGCCAGGAAATTTACCGACACGAGGCTGACGTATTTGAGCAGCTTCAAATACCACCGGACCCAACCAGGATCGAACGTGCCAAGTTGGGGTCAGAAGGCCAGCGCTTCAAACGTCTGAGCCACTCAGCCCGGCTCAACAAACACAGTACGGAAGGGGACAGGGGAGGAACGGTTCGGCTGGTTTTTCGTTACATGAACATCACGCGCAATTCTGACTTTGTGTAATGTGGATGACACATTGCTATTTTTTTAGGAGCTACTTTACGTCGCACCCGCACATACAGGTCGTATGGCAACGATGATGACACATTAAAGAGTACGAATGTAGGTTTTCGTTGCTCATTGTATTAAAATAAAAAGTAAATATGCTAACTGGAATAAAGTCATATTTAGTTCTAACGTCAGCGGAACGTGATCAGACAGCAGGTAGAACAGGACCGAGAAAGGGGAACTTCTCCATTCAACACACAATTAACATTGTAAACCACACACCAGTGTTTCTGCAATAATGTTCATTAATCAGAAGCCGTCCGTATAATTTCAAGGTCCATTTGAAAGGAATACGAGTGGTTTTATCAAAGAAAACATGCAAACCTTTTAATTTCAACGAGAGTAGTTTTAACAATTATATTGTGAATTTTAATAAGGACTGAAGCAGGACGATTCTTTGAAAGACATTTTCTGAGCGTTTTTGAATAATGTTCACATAACCTTGATTTACATCATTTTATTCATTCATTTATTTATTCATTCACTCATTCATTGATAGATTTTAAGATGTTATTTCAATGTTTTTTTAATTGTATTTGGCTTAGGATGACCACAACAGTTCGATACACGTACCAAAGAAAATATGACTAAATTTATCTCTTAATTTGTGAGTGTTAGTCTATCAAATATTGAAAGGTGAAACGGAAAATTAAAATTCTTAAGAATACTGTATTCTACATAATGGTTCACTTGGATATAATTCACAAGCCTAGACACAGTTTTTCATGTCTTGGCATTTTATCACAACTTTTCATGGTACGTGGGTTGGAACATAAACAGTAGCAACACCACTGTGGACGCAAAACGAAACGCTATTAATTTTCTCACCTCAACCATATGTTACTCTATGTCTAACCTGTCTGACTGTAAATGGAATCGCTCATCCGTTCAAACGTGACAATTCTGTGGCGAGAAACCAGTCTTCTGTGAGTTGGCGCTCTAAATTGTTGTGTGTTCACCATGTTTACCAACCAAGAACAGCTATGTTGGCTAAAATTCAATGTGCCCGTGGCCGAACAGCAAGACAATGTCATGGAGTTCTTCCTGAAGCAAGTGATAAAACGGCATTACCATACAGAACAGTCGCGAGGTTGGTTAGAGCTTTTAATGAGGATCGTGAAAGCGTGGTGGACTTGGTTCGGCCGGGTTATCCTAGCGTCGCTGAAGAGGAAGAGTAGGAACTCGCCGCGCTATTAGATTCGTGAATTAAGTCGCAAGATGGAATTATGCATACGATTTGACATCTCATCAAGAAATGTGTTCATGTATCGACATCTATTCGAAGACTCTTACTTAGAAGACTACATTCCCGAAAATAAATTGTGATGGAGAGATGAATTCCTACACCGCCCTCAGCGGGAAAACCACTCAGTCTGTAAACATGAGCACGTTCTGAGGTTAACGTTCATTGGTTGATGCTACCGCAGAACGCCTGCTCGGAGACATCAAAATACTGTTCGTTAGTCAGTTCATGGACTAATGCGATCCTAGATGCACAATGTCCAACATGTAATTTCTCAAATAATTTCAGTCAGAATAGTACGCAAGAACCGATTCATTGCCATTAATAGAGACTAAGCAAGTAATTCAAACTGAAGAATGCCGGGACCATGTCCTCACGCTTGACCCGCCATGCTGAACCTCTAGCTACTATAATATTGTCCGATCGCCCCGTATTGGAGCTTTAACCACAATGCTATCATCCGTTCGCGTAGGCTCGACGGAAGCTTTACCTCCATTCATTTCCATTGAGTTGGTGTGGTGCATGGTAAACGGATATGTTGCGCGTTATAATAAAACTCATAGAAATCAGGACATTAAGGAAGCTCTGGTGAGTAACAGCTGAAATGTGGAGTGCCTTTTATCACGTGGTGGCGGAAGAGCTGAGATTCTGAGAATCGGAATGTCTATGCGATATGACTGTCGATCGCCTTGTCATTAATCCTAACGGTGCGAGGAGAAGGAGAAAGAGGAAATAGAGAGAGAGGGGGGATAGAGACGAATCCGACTTAGAAAGATTTCGTCCATTATCAGATTTTAATTAGGTAAAGTACCTTTCTTCAATTTCCTTTAATGTTGCCTTTTCAAACCTACATTTCCCTTCTAGAATGTAGTTTTATTGAAATATTAAAAGTGGAAATTTTCCCTTTAATATGCTGGTGTGAATGATTTATTAAGTATTTACATTTTCGGCATAACTTCAACAACACCATAAGCTTCCCTAATTTACTTTCTGAGGTGTTAAATATCCAGTTGTGATGTCATTCGCTTGTTGTTTATTGCTTGCAGACAGTGAATATAATTTGCTTCGAAATCCATATCATAATTGTATTTCATCAACATTTTGACATCAGTGATATCCAGCAACAGTCTGATGTCATTTCGGTAACCAGGCGAGGTAATGGCAGTTCTAGACAACCACACGTGGCTCTCACCATATGTTCGGAAGAAGCCCGGTCATTCACCAAGCAGAGTGAAGACAGTGGATTGATACGTGATGTTCTTTGTTTACATCAGTTTCGGTTCCCTCGATGATGGCAGAATAGTACTTCTTTGGTAAATGACATTAATTATTTTCACGATGAGTTTTAACACTTGACTCATAAGAATTATTTTACGCCACTCATCAGAATATTGAATATTTACTATCTAAGCTAGAACGATAAATGTCAAACTCATCCATCTATCAGTCTAGAGTATAGCTAGTCCTATATATTCAGGTTTTTTTTGCGAGTTGCTTTACGTCGCGTCGACACAGACAGGTCTTACGGCGACGATGAGACAGGAAAGGCCTAGGAATGGGAAGGAAGCGGCCGTGGCCCTAATTAAGGTACAGCCCCAGCATTTGCCTGGTGTGAAAATGGAAAACCACGGAAAACCATTTTCAGAGCTGCCGACAGTGGGGTTCAAACCTACTATATTCAGTTTAAAATATTGTATTTATACTCAAAGAAGGAATGAAGACATGGGCATTACTGTCACACATCCCATAGAGGTAAAATGTAGAGCATTTTGAAAATAAAGCTAAGTGGATTTCTTCTGCAATTTTTTCTTCCAGCATACCCAGCTGATGTATTATAATCCTAGTCATTCGCTTACTCCAACTCTTCACCATGCATGTAAAAATGTCACGCCGACATTGCATTACAGCCGTATCTTGACAATGTTAATTTGACAGAAAATATATCCCAATATCGCAGGAAATATTAAGGTTAAAGTCTTGAAAGTTTTACCACTTCCACTAAGTAATGGACTAGAATAAAATGGATTCCGAAAAATAGCTATACATTTATTCATTTTTAATATTCCATATTTTAGCAAAAAATGACATTAAAATTGCTATCATGAGAAACCAATCTAGTTCAGTAAATGAATTAAAGCATAAAATAACTCTTTGAAAAGAACACCCCCTTAGATTGTGTACTTCATGAGATAATGGGTCAGACATGTGAGAAAAAGTCAATTTTCAGAAACTGATTTCAAAGTAAGACACAGAGTTCACTAACACATTTACCCATGTCAGCACCTAAAAATCAACCTGGTCCATAGTCAGCATTATATGTGCTTGTTTTTACAGTGCCGGCAATGTCATCACACATAATTCTGGAACAGATTAGTGAAAACCGCAAACTTCTAGATCAAACTGTTACAAAAATTGATAACTGCTAAGAGAAGCATGCCCGAAGTTGTAAAATTTCTCACTTATGCATTAATATTAAGTACATTTGAAAATGTTTACGGGTAGAATACCATAATGAATTACATCAGAGTCCAGATAACTTTATGAGACAATATCTGCGAAAAGTCATTTTTTAAAAATTGCTTTCCCACTCCCCTTAAAAGATGTAGACAGAGGCAGAATGACGGCTTGATGCATCCTGACTTCAGCTACATGAGTTAAAATCTCCAGAGAACGTCTGCCATAACATGAAAGAGGAAAAAATTTGCATTCCCATTTCAGTGTAGGTACGAGCGACACTGCTAATTTGAATCCTATGATTACCTTTACCATACTACATGTTTTGTCTATGTCGTATGAAGTTTCAGTATGTGTAGAATACATAGCTCATTCATTATTAAACTAATATGCAGGTATTGCCTTTGTTCAGTGTATTTGGGCAGTATTGCAATTTCCACCGTAGGTGCTCTCAATTTCGATGCGTGAAATGGTGACTAAGTGACCCTTAGCTTAGTCTGGTATTTACTTCAACTATTTGTAACAGCTTGCACACTTTCATCTCTTCTATTTAACCTGCGTAAGTTAAAAGCGTTTTACCTCTTGGTTCATTAATTTTTCGAAGTTTTCATCGTTCTAAATGGTGGACCACCTCATCTTTTTTATAACTTTCGTTTTGCACTTTTCCTTAGGAAAATAATCACCAACACAATTAACACTGCTAGTACCATCATCACCACCTTTCATTAATTTTTCTGTATCTCAAAGCAGACGCCTTCATTATTCACATATACATACAACTTCATTGTAGATTGTTAGCCTTTCAGCGTTCAGTCTGCAAGCCTCTGTGAATTTACTAAACGCCACCACATTCCTCTATTTGTAACTAGTTCTGTGGCCGAGTTTAATTTTGAACCTTTTAACTTTAACTCGTTAGAAAATGAATCCAACCATCGTCGTCTTGGTCTCCCCCTACTCCTTTTACCCTCTATAACACAGTCCATTATTCTCCTGGGTAACCCATCCTCCTCCATTCACCCCATATGGCCCCTCCACCGAAGCCGGTTTATGCGTAAAGATTTATCCATTGAGTTCATTCCTAACTTACCCTTTATCTCCACATTTCGAGTCCCTCTTGCCACTGTTGTCACCTATTTTTACCAGCAACCATTCTCGCTACTTTCACATATGTTAATGTTAACTTATGAATAAGATAACCTGAGTCCACCCAGCTTTCACTCCCGTAAAGCAAATTTGGTCTGAAAAAACACCTATGTAAATATATTTTCGTCCGGGAACCGACTTCCTTCTTACAGAATACTGTTGATCGCAATTGCGAGTTCACTGTATTAGCTTTACTGAACCTTGATTCAATCTCCCAATTCTACCGTCCTGGGAGAACGCAAATCCTAAATACCGGTACTTGACATTATGTACCTGTTCTAGCTTTGTCTTCCCAATCTCCACTTGAAGCAGTTTGTACTCACAAATCCAACTGAACACAGAGCCATGTGGTGCGTCAAATTCCTGCTGTCTAAAACGGCCTCCAACGCGCAGCGTCGTTCTAGAGCAGTTCACTATGGATATTGCCACCCTTAACGTAATCCACGGGGCACTCCCACATTACTTGCGACCGACTCGTAACTCATTTCATGGCTGGCTGAAGACCGACTCAATAATATTGACACTCGCTCTTCCCAAGCTGCGCTCTTGATATAGGTAAGCGGAAAATTCTCGCAGTTTCCATTACCAGATTAATTTTGGCACCTTCTCTAATGTTGAAAGGAGCTTCATTATTGCGAGTCTAAACAATTAACTTGCACGCTGCAGGCACCATTCACACATTGTCGTAGCTTTGCCAGTATCCGCCTCTCACATATATTGTTGCCTCTAATAGCCCCACTGCACTCTCGCCCTTCACTGTCACAATATCTTAACCGGGGAGTGAAAATATTATCATTCGCTCAGAAGAACAGTGAAGTTATGGATGGGGAAGGGTTCCAACTTTATTAAAACTGTATCAATGGATATTCGGAAGAAGCATGGACAGTGATAACATTTTAGATACTCTACATCCGCTGTATTGGTAGGCAGTGAAGGTGATCTTACTGAATTGGTGCAGTGGTATAAAATGGACGTTTTCAGCTTGGATTGGAAGTGAATATCAGCAAAAAGAACGTGATAGTTGTTGATAGAGGAAAGAAACTACAATTTAGTGGACATATAGTAGGCTTTGATGTTGAAGAATTCCTTTATCTTTTATCCTTGCTGAACCATACTGACAGCTGCGAGGAAGAGATCAGAAGAAGAACTGCTCTTGGAAAAATTGCTATGGACAAGCTTCAAATGATCCAGTGCTACCGAGCAATCAGTAAGAACAAAAAGGCGCGTCTGGTGGAATTTGCTGTCTTTTCTATGGCTTTGAATCATGGATGGTGAAGGTCAAGGACAAAATGCACACCGATGCATTTGAAACGTGGTGTTGGTGCAGAATGTTACGAAGTACCTGGAAGGCGAAAAAAGATCTAACTGCTCCATAATGGAAGAGCTTGGTATCCAGAATCGCCTTTCAAAACTAGTTTTGCAAGTAAAATTAAAATGGATCAGGCCACGCGGTAGAGCTCCGAGAAGATGGATAGATCAGATCTAACACACAATTTACGTACCTCTTCAAGTAACAAACCGCAAAGCAGAATACCGCAGACAATGGTGGCTGTTGATGAATTTCATTTAGTAGTACATGAGATCACGATACTCAGACATAAGTTATGCGACTGAAAAATAAATGTAATAACAATACTAATAATTATAATCCTTATCAAGACCAGGATTTACATTGTAGTGGAGGTTTTATCGAATATTTCCCTTCGTATGTGATTATTATTATTCATTTCAAAAATGCAACCTAGAAGAGGTGCCCTGTTCACCCTACCAACCTAGTGGAAGGTTAGGTAATCAATCCCAGCGGGAAACCAGGTCAGCGAACTGATCTGTTTTGGGGGAAATGCAAAGATAATCAACAGCTACGTCGTCAGAAGAGGAAAATAATTCCCAACGGCGAGGAAGGTGGAAGAACTATCTTTGGTGTAACTTAAATCCATTAGCGCCTGTACAGGTATCCAGCGGCTAATGGCAAGCGTCTGTTAGTTCAGTGACCTCGGCTGGAAATACCATGTTCCAAAGACCTCAACAACCTCTGGTCCTATCTGGGTTCTGGTAATCGCCAGGCCAAACCAATCAAGTACAAGCAAACATTAACTGTGCAAGCAAACACAAGTCTACCACAGGTGGTACACAATCCACCCGTAACAGACGGCAACTGTACTTTCGGATTCTAGGCAGTCCAGGCAAGCAAAGCTGAGTGTCGGAGGTGTCTGGTCACCGTATATACAAACAGAAAACATTCACTGGAGCTCTAAACATCAATACCCTAATTAAAACAGGAAAATTACACAATCTCACACAATAAATTGACAGACAGAAAATTCAAATTCTCGCTCTTCAAAAAGCTAGGATGTCTGACAACGAAACTATGTACTATGGAAATTACCGCATTTTCAAGAGTAAAACATAATAGAGAGTCGCAAAAGTTTCACCAATCTTCAGAATGGTCTTTCTTTTCTACAAATTCGTTATTAACTCTGTCAAAGAAGTCACACTCCTTAATGATCGAATTATGACCATGCGCATCCAGTGCGCCAACAAGAAATACACTATCTACAGTAGCACGTTGTGTTTCTGACCTCCTCAATTATCCTGAACAACCTGAGCGATTCATACACACAGTCCCAGAACATAGACCCGAAGCCAAACCACCAATGCAAGAAGAAATCCGTCACCACATCGAAAGACATAAGAAGGGAAAGACATCAGGAGAAGACGGAAAAATGCTCATGAACCTACTAACATCAACAATAAGAAAAATCCTGGAAATGTTGAAACATTTTGGAAAAAATAGAAAAAATGGTGAATAACATTCATAGAGATGACGTGGAAATCCTGATGGGAGATTTAAATATTCAATTTGGCAAATAAAAAAGCTATCGAAAAATTGTCGGCAAAAATTCCGCACACAAAAACACGAACACAAACGGCACACGATTTGTAGACATTTATCTTCAATTTAAGCTCAAAGTTATGTCTACACATTTCAGGATACCAGCACACAAACAGAAAACTTGGCGATCTGCCATTCAACATCCCGATGAATCCCAGATGATCAAGTTGCCATCTCCCATGCCAATTACAGAACCATCTATGATGTTCAAGTCCGACGAGGGGCAAACATTGATTCGGATCATTATCTTACAAGAATCAAAATTAAATTTTCGCCGAACAGAATTCATCAAAAAACACCATTACAACCCAAAATACGATGCATCCAAAATTCAAGAAACAAAAATTGCGAAAGAATGGGTTAAAGAACAATTGGACAGACTTCTGCAGCAAAAATTATCAGAAAATCCAAAGAAAGTATCCCACTAAAAACGAAAGCAAAACACCCCTGATAGGAATCCAACTGTGATCGAGTTATTGTTGATCTCCGAATCGCATTTCAAAAATACAATAGCCATGAATCCCCAGAAACCCTATATCACTTTCTAGACGTCCGCAAAGAGGCAATGAGAACCATCAGAGCAACTAAATATAGTTACATAACTAAGCAACATCAATCATTCGAAGATGACTTCAGAAATCACAACAGTTTAGTTATTATAAAACTTTCGCGAACAGAATTAAAGGTTACGTACCGCAAAATTTGACCTTCAAGGAAAGAGCCCTCACTAACCAAGAAAACTGTGAAGAACTAGCACGTTATTTTTCTGACCTCCTCAATTGCCCTGGACCATCTGAGTGATTCATACACACAGTCCCACAACACATAAGACCCGAAATCAAACCACCAATGCAAGGAGACATCCATCACCACATTAAAAATCTCAAGAACGGAAACACATCAGGAGAAGACGGAATCATCGCAGAACTATTGAAAAATTTAGGACCATGATCACTACAGGGAATCACACAGATCATTCAAGACATTTGGCAAAGTGAAAAACTACCGGACGAATGTAAATGCCCACTTACCCACCCATTCCACAAGAAAGGGATAAATCTGATGAAAATAACTACAGAGCAATTTCCGTCTTACCCATAGTTTATAAAATCCTCTCCGCCTGTCTTTTACAACGCTATTAATGTCGAATCCATAGTTTTTAAGGTCATCGAGATGAACTGTGACAATCTGGATGCCGTTTAAGCCATAATTCAGCCCCAGTCTCAACTTAAGATGAAGGATATCGTCTAGAATTGGACAAGATCACAGAAAAATACTCAAGCATTGAAACAGATTTCCGCAAACGACGATTGAAATTCTATGGACACATTACGAGGCTAGATGACAAGCGACTAACAAAGAAGATATTGATGTGCTCACAAACATTAAAGACGACAACAGTTTGGATCAAACAAATTCAAAATGATCTCAATAACGCCAACATCACACCTACAGATATCGAAGACTGCAAAAACATAAGACCTACACTTGGTAAGTTGCTTCAGATGATAAACCCAGCAGATATTGGAGAACATTGACTGATGAACGTCGAGCTAAACATAGCGACATGATGAAAGAATTCTGGAAGAAGAACAGAAATATAAACAGCAATCCATAATTTGCTTTATGGGTCAAAACAAACAAACAAACAAACAAACAAACAAACAAACAAACAAACAAACAAGCAAATAAATAAACAAATTAATTAATTAATTAATTAATTAATTAAACAGTAATAATCGTAATAATATTATTGCTTTTAATTCCTACTATTTTTGACGGCTTTCAGAGACGCCAAAGTGCCGGAATTTTGTCCCGCAGGAGTCCTTTTACGCGCCAGTAAATCTACTGAAACGAGTTTTACGTATTTGAGCACGTTCAAATACAACTGGTTTGAGCCAGGATCGAACCTTCCAAGTTGGGGTGAGAAGGCTAGGACCACTACCGTCTGAGCAACTCAACCCTGTCAGACGACTGAGAAAAAGAAAGTCTCACAGACAATATTCGATTGGGATGGGAGAGAACAGCCGTTTCGGGCTTACATGTTCTGACCTATTCACAAATAAGAGAGTTTCATAGCCATTCGCTAAAATATCAAGACGGTTATGAACTCGGCATCTTATTACACTGAATAGTATATATTGTTTCAGAAGACGCATTAGCAGTCCATGTAAAGTCAATTAAAAGTTTAATGTTTGCAACCGAACTGCATATTCTCACGTATCAGTAAAACCACAAATAATTAAACTAACAATCAACCAGGTACTTCAAAATTTATCCCTAGAAAATTGCTTATTAATTATACTATTACCACAGGATGAATTAATAACTAATCATGCATTCATTAAACCACAAGCTACGTGAAATAATGTGCAGGAGAACTATATTCATAATGGAAATGACACCTGAAATCATACCTTAATATAAACTGGAAGCAGCACTTGTATCGAAGAGAATATATAATTTCAGTGCAACATTGGGTAAAATACAGTTGAATACGATTCTATTTCCAAAACTAGAAATAAAATTAAAATCTAATCATACTCTACTTTCAGTATCCTAAAAAACTATACTTTTCTCGTTCGTTTCACACCCAAATTTGAGGAAATAATTTTTTTTGCAGATAAAAAGTTGTCTAAATATTATTGTTAGTGTTACGGAGATATCGTGGTGGATAGAGGTGAAAGAAGGTGCGAGCATGAATAGGTGGATAGAGAAAAGATTAAATAGCAATTTTAAACCTTAAAATTTCGGAATGTATTTCTTTCCTCATTTTCTTTTTCTTTTCAAACATTACACTTTGCTAAGCAAGTAACAAAATCAGGTACAAGGTCCAGCTCGTGAGCTTAAGTAACAAGAACACAAAAATCTCAAATAATCAGATAACAACCATTTAACTACTTGAGCTCGAAGCTGTCTGGTTACAGCATTAACAACCCACATTCAAGGAGACAGAACTCCCAATTTTTACATCAGTAAAAAGAGCAATTTTTCTCTACACAATTACTTCCTAGGAGGCTACCCTTAAAAATTACAAGTCCCAGGTGTATTAAGACACCTACATACATTTAACGAAATCAAAGAGTAGACACTCTCATAATCGTTCAACCGTCTGATTTACCTAGACACAAAATGAACAAATAGAATTTGATTTAAACAGGGGTAACAAGTGCCCATTCTAAGTGGTGTTATTTAAAAACAAAATGTTCAAGTTACTGGCCGCAAAGCAAACTGTTAGGAGGTGAACTCTTACACTCCTTTGGAATTCACCAGAACATCATTAAAACCCTATGTGGGCTTAAGGCCCAAAGTTAGAGAGGCTAAGCCTATACTACGGAGGTGACTAGATAGAGATAAAATTTACAAAATTAAGAGATAGATTTTAAAGATTACAAAATCATTGTTACCTCAGTATTAAGTTGAGAGGGAATACAAGAGGGTTCCTCACTCTTTAATCCCTACGTTCGGTTAAGTTCTTTAGACTTGTTTGGGAATTTACATTGAGAAATAAAAGTTATATTGCGAAAGACATTTGGAACCTTCCCCTCGAGTTGGCTTTCAAAGGCTATTACATGGTTAAACAGAGTCTGCCATTACCTCGAGCTGGTGGACCTCCCGAAGATGGGCGAGGGAGTCCTTTTCTTCTGCCTCCGTTTTGAACCCACTCTAAACCTCTTGACTGGAGCGATCACAAAGACAACATTGCCTCAACGGTCCCAATTTTTACAGCGGAGAGGAAGGTTCCATATTTCTCTGGGCCTAACCCCTGACACACCCCCAATTTTTATTGGACAATCAAATACATATCAAAAACAGTGATTGGTTACTTAAATACATGTATGAAATTACTTATTGGTTGAAATATTAAGTTGGCGGAAAGATAAAGAAGTGTTTATAACTTTTGAACACCAAAAACAATCAATAAACAGTTCTGTTTCGGCAACCTTGACACACAAAATTACTTCAAAAATTAATTGTTCATCCTCGTACGAAGTTTGACAGTAGAGATCTCTGTCGAAAAACGTTCGAACTTCTTCCACTAGCAGTTTCAAAGTTTATGTATAGATGGCCTTTTAAAAGGCGCTTATTTTAAATGAGTGGGGCGGGTGTACCTCCGGTACAGGTAGTAAAACAGAACATGTTACCGGTTTATAATTTTCTCCTAGTTCTACTTCGATGTAGAATCTTGAGCAAATTTCAGATGGAATGTGTCAATATGACGAGCTGAATAATCGGTTGAAGTGCCGGTAACATGAATTTGGAAGCCGTGTATCAGTTAATTTTAGAGGTGTGCAATCATGTCAAAATAAGTTATCATACGCATCCATCGCTGGCGAGCTACATTTTTTCTTCTGAGTGTATCAATGTAACCAATTACTAGTTCCTAGAAGGCCAAAGAGATCAATTAAAGAACCTCAAGCTCCACCTCAATGCTGACACATGGAACCTAGAAAAGCTCTACGTTGAACGGCCTGGCAGTTCATTCTTCTCTGATTTTCTTTCTTTCAAGGATCTAATTTATCTGACTTGTAGCTTCGTCAGTGATACTGTTGTAGGCCATATGGAGAAAACTACGTCACCAAGTCAGTGAAGCACATCTAACACCATCCCACTTCTGATGGAAACTTGAAATATCGTCGTATTAGACAACGTACTTTTATGGGTTTTGCTGTCCTCCTTGATTGTGCTCACAATCTTTCAGTTGAAAACAAATTATGAGGTTTGGAGGACGCGTGTTAGAAGAGTATATTTGCTGGCCGCAAGAAAAGGGAAAATGAAAGATTTTTGTCTTTCAGGAATATTTAAGATGGTAATGGAATTTAGAATATCGGGATTAAAGGGCTTGTTACTGAAGGTTAATTTTCAACATCAAGGCAAATAGAAAGTGAATCTGCCATTCAACTGTATTGCCAATCCTTACATCGTTTCTCTAAGGAGTCGGGTATGCGTGAGATGAATCTCCGCAGCGAGTTTTACACACCGAATTCACTTCTTGACTTCAACCTCAATCAGAGGAGAATGAGATGAAATGAATGGCGTGTTGTATGAAGGTGGGAATGGATAGGGTGAAACTCTGTGCTGGCACATAGCCTACTCCTGTCGAATAGCACCTAGGGGCCTGCTCGAGGCTTAACGTTACTATTCGCCGCATAAATCACCATCAACACTGTCGTATACCCTCAGATACACTTATTAAACTAATAGCAGTATTGTGGTGCGGAAATTACCAATGTGCAATTCACTGCACTACATACGACGTAGGAGTAGATTTTACTGAAAGTGTTTCTATCATGCCTTAAGTTGAAGATAATTGCGAGAGTGGACGTATCTCCTACTGCGGTTGTAAGCTCCGGAGTTTATTTTAGGCCACCCCTAACCGGGAGAACAGACGCCTTTTGTATCCGCACTTAAGCTGGAGAACAGGCGCATTTTGGCGGCATTTCCTCCAATGACGGATCCAGCATCCACCTAAAGGTCTCCTCCATCCATACCCGTTGGTCCCATGTAAGGTTCCGCCGCTCGACACTCAGCGTTGAAACACATACCATTATCGTACCAGGGTGAACCTGAGACAGAAGAAGACTACTGATCGGGCTTGGAAGAAAAGGAGAAATGAGGAGGTCTACACTAACACTGAAAAGATCACGGGCACAATTCGGAAAACGAAAGCTGAAAATCTACGGACACTTGGTAAGAATGGATGACAAACGACTAATGAATATCGGAATGATGGCCACATCCAAGTATGTAGAAGAAGTCAAGAGGACTGTAGAATAAATTTGAATTACAATAGAAATTATCAACAATAGAAGAGGGTCCAGAAGAAGACTCAATAGTCTAAAATCCTTGGAAGAGAAACCAACAAAAGGAAGACCTAAAGGGATCATTTTCGTAGAGGGTGGGAAAGATGCGAAGCGAAGGAATGAAGAGGTTCTGGGAAGAGAAGAGAAATGAAGCCAAGAAACCTTAAGTTCAATGGGATAGGAAAGGGCTAGAAGTGTGAAGGAATCAACCGTGCCCTTAATCAAGGAACATCCCAGCATTTGCCTGGTGTGAAAATGGGAAACCACGATGAACCATCTTCAGGGATGTCGACAGTGGGTTTCGAACACACTACCTCTCGAATGCAAGCTGAAAGCTACGTGATCCAAACGCGTGTTCACTTGCTCGGGTGGGTGCAATTATATGATGGTTGTAGTGGTTACTATTTTCGGGGGATATACAGCGACTAATCCACCTATTTCAATACTTACCTTAAGAAAATTAGATATGAACAGAATATAGGATATGCTCATGAAAAGCGTGAAAATAGGAGACTTCCCAGGACTCATGAAACTAATATTTAAGGAGTCAGAGAAAAAGAATTATACGAAAGACGTCAGATGGGAATTGTGAATGTGAGGAGACTAACAACGCCAGCTCCGCCTATGAAGTCTGTGGTTGCCATTGCAGACCTCCAAGTTGAAACCATTAGAGTGATGCTCTCCTTTGGTCGCCTCTTGCTACAATACCGTGGATGTATTCCGTTCTCCACTCAGTGGAATTACTTGTCAAATCTGCCACATGTAATGTGATAAAAGCACTCAATAATATTTGACTTAGAACTGTTCTCTAGGTACAAGGTCGGCTTTATTGTATTTTACTAACCCTCTCATGCATGAATTCTTCTTCTTTTGCGATTAGTGTCTTAAAATACTCCTATGTGGTGTGGTTTGCCATAATGGAATTCATAAACTAGTTTTAGTGAATATTATTCTAAGATTTTAACATTCAAAGATTCATCATTGCTGCCTACTAACCATGGCTACGTATTGCAAAGCGCAAGTATACCTGCAAGATCGTAGGTCTGTAATGTCTTTGAGGATGAGCCAGAAGTGCTCCTGAAGCCTGTGGTAGCTGGATGGGGAGGTAAATAAACGGTATTTGGTACGCGTGGATGTTGACGGGGTGGAATGATTTAGGACTGTTTCGCCGTTTCTTATGTAAAAAGAAAAACATAACGTCACTGGTATGTGTTAGATTGACTGTGAAGTTGAATAGGTGAGAGGGAAAACGCACAAATGCGCATAAAAGTAATATATAATGCGTAACGAACTTACATGAAGTGATATGCACGTCTAGTCATAGAAGAAGACTGAGATCAGTGCAATCGGCGGGGATCTGAAAAAAAAATGAGAGAGTTGATATACCTACTTGTCTACCTAGGAAGCATTCTCAGCTGACATTGGGAACCCAAATCCCGAATGGCCATCGCCAGATCGACCTTCATAAAAATGAGACTCTTGCTGTGCTCCAAAGTTGAGCCTATCGATCAAACTGCGCATCATCAAGTGGGATGTCCACCCTGCTCTGCTGTGCGGAGTAGAGACAAGGAAACTAGCACAAGCAACTCAGAGGAGAATAGACGCGTTCGAGATATGGATCTATGGAATGCTGCTCAAAAAATCTTGGAAGGATCACGTGACCAAACTCGTAGACCTGCAGTGGATCAGCCAGGATAAACAGCTGGTGAAAATCGTGAAGAACGGAATTTAAAATATTAGGGACACGTCATGAGCAACGAGGAGAAATATCAAATACTCCAACTCATCATGGAAGGCGAAAAGAGGTCCTAGACGCCGTCATCTGAAAAAACGTCCGTCAATGTTTGAACAGTCATCTGCCGAGCTGTTCCGGAAATGTATGAACGAAACTACGATAGGCCTGCTGATCGGCAACATCCAGACCGGATAAGGCACGAGGAGGAAAATAAAGAAGAAGAGCTATTTGCTTTACGTCGCACCGACACAGATAGGTCTTATGGTGACGATGGGATGGGAAAAACCTAGGAGTGGGAAGGAAGTGGCCGTGGCCTTAATTAAGGTACAGGCTCAGCATTTACCTGATGTGAAAATGGGAAACCACGGAAAACCATCTTCAGGGCTGAAAAAGAAGGAGAAGAAAGAAAACATAGATTGAACCTGCGCCGTGTCCAGTCATGGAATATCGGGCCCTTATTTCGTCGAGGATGCTACATATAATCCAAAATCTTTCCAACAGGTGGTCTAAAAGGACCATACATTTACCCCATTTGTGCTCATATATTTTCTAAGTTCGTAAATCATAATTAACCCTCCTCAGGATATTGTCATGAAACCCAAATTACCTTTCATTAGTTTCTTGTAGCCAGAGAATATACAACTCATTCCTATGCTGTTTATTTATAAAATACCGTGTGGGTGTGTGTGAGAGAGAATGTACTTCTAAACTTATATATATGTTTTCCGCAATTTTAATAAGGATAATTAACGTTTGTATTTTTTCCCACCCGAGACCATCCACAACAGCTAGTCATTTATATGAATGAACGTAGGTTTCCATGACTCAATATCGTTTAATACGATACTTGTCAATAATACATGGCTTTAATCCAGAAATAATAATATTTAGTCATTTGTATGTTTATCTGAGTACAATGAACACGTAATGGAAGAGCCCATCTTAAATGTAGTCTTCTGCTAGTTGAATGTTATGCGTGAGAACAAACCTTTAAATACTCTCTTGCTTGCCTAAGATCGCAGGGTGTAATAGACGTTCAAACTGGGCGAAACTCAACTAAGAGAATTTTACAATACCTTTTCGCAGTTATTAAGGTGTTAAACAGTACATTATAACGTTGAAATAACATTTTCACTTAACCATAATATCTCATCTAAGAGGCAGGTATTTTCTCCCATGTTTCCGAAGATAATTCCAATGTCATTTTTGTAATGTACAGGTACAGTCAGCACATTCAAAACCTGTTCAACCTATAAGTCAGCGTTTAGGGTCTCACTGGAAACTAAATATTATTTAAAACTAATTGCATATTCCCATGTTACCCAGCGAAGAAAGGCTATTAGGTCTGTTTTAAATTCCTATGCTGAAATCGTAAAATTCCTTGGGATGAAGTATTCCAACATTTCTCTGAAATTTTCGGTCAACCTAATGATATAATTCGATCCGAATACCCATCTCATGGAAGTGATAATGATAGGGAACAAATCGATATTTTATTTAACGAGTCTATAAACCCGGAAGAAATCAACTTTGCTGTTAATCATATAGCCGTGGACACATCACCCGGTCCAGACCACGTCCTCGTCAGAGTTATCAAAAGCAGTATTGAAGTCGACATAATATCTCACATTGCCACACGCATGTTGAAAACTGGGGCTGTACGTTCCATCTTCAGAAAGGCCAGGACTGTTCTTAATCCATCAGGTGTAGATACACTCAATACCAAGAACTGAAGACCTATGAAAATCTGTTCAGTGATAAGAATAATAATTGAGCGGGTCCTTGACAGGCGTCTCCGTGAACATGTTTTCTTAAACCCCAATCAAGGAGGATTTACCAACTCTTCTGGCAAGCATGTCAACACTGTCATACTGGACTCTTTTCTCTGAGAAAGCAAAAACAAACAAGCCAATCTGACTATTCTAGTTTTAGATATACAGAAAGCCTTTAAAAACATTGGTTATGCTAATTTAAATGAGACATTACAGGCGTTACCAATTCCAACCAAACTTAATTTAATCATGAATCTGCAAACAGGAAATGTCACACAAATTCAGGAGCGGAGAATCCAAACAAGACCCCTCTTTTGTAACTAAGGGAGTTACAAAAGTTTCTCCTCTGTCGTCAATCCTGTTTAATCTCGTCATCAGCCATATTTTGAATGATCTCAGCGGACCATCGATATCTACCAAATATGGTTTCCAATTGAGTCCAGATCATAAAGCTGTAACGGCACTAAGTTCTGCCGATGATGCAGTTTTTATTGGAAAAGATTCCGAGTCAGCTTTATTACTTGCTCATGCTGCCACAAGAAATTGGTCTTAACGTCAATATTGGAAAATATAAAGGAATATGCATCAAACATGGTCACCTATGTGCAGAAAAACTATTCATAGCAAATGAAAAACAGATACCATGTCAGAAGAAAGGAGAATCTAGTAAGTATTCGAGTGTAATATTCTCCAATGTAATCACTTTCCAAACCGTCGAGGACCTAAGTAGGTTGAAAACCATTCTAGATCTCTTCGTTTCTTCACCGCTTTTGATGTCCGAACAAATATTTGTAATCATGAATATTCAATATCCCAGTTCAGTATAGAAATCTCACACAGTACGACCTCAAAAGTTCGGCCCCGCGGTGTAGGGGGCAACATATCCGCCTGTAACCCGGCGGACCCCGGTTCGACTTCCGGCGGGGTCAGGGGGTTTTAATTGTAATGATTAATATCCCTTGCCTGGGGACTGGGTGTTTGTGACGTCCTTAATCATCCTTTCTTCACACACAACATTCCACACTACCGCCATTCCAATTACACTCAGGTTCATACAATATGGTGCCAGTAGGGGCAAAAGATCCATATGAGTCGATGCCCCGAACAAATAGCATTTTTTTAACAAAAAGAAACCTCGAAAGAATCCAGTTAAATTTACAAATGACGCCGATATTATGGTTAGGGGTGCTTTAAAGGAAATTTCGCAACTTTCCATGGATGTCCCGAATGATGCGATATACTCAAAAATGAAATTAAAAGGTCTGGGTTTATTTTGTTAATCATGGGAAATATATTTGCAACATATTAATACATGCAATGTTTTGAACTCTTCCAATAACGTACTTTTTTTTCTATACTCCACGAGTAACTCATATCAATAAATCAGCACGAGCTTCGCTGCATTGAATGTAGCACATACAGAATCTATCCGAGACCAAATAAATAGTTTTGCAGATACAAGAAGGCCTAATTTTCGACTCGAATTGAGAAGAAGAGATTTTGAGAACTAATAACTGAATAAAGTATATGTATTAAGCCTTACACCATCTCCCTAGACCCATTAATACAATTTGTGTAGCTGTCATCTTGTTACAAGCTCAACTCTAAGAACACCTGGACAATGCCTCATCTTAGACTGAATCGAAAACTTGAGTCTGTAACGCCCTTGTAAGGTTAAGTCTGGCGTCAAATGCGTGCCTGTTAGCACTCGTGTCCATAATCACGTTGGCAGTTAGCTTAAACTGGCAGCTTTGGGCATCAAACTTAGGTCTGGGAACCTAACGCCTTTGTGAGGTTAAGCTTAGGGCCGAATCCAGGACCCTTTGTGGTTAAGCTTGGAGTCGAATCCATACCGTTAGGATAAGCTTGCACTCCTGGCCATATTCACGTTGGCAGTTAGGTTCAGTTTGCACTTTTTGGCATCAGATTTGGGTCTGTAATTTTAACGCCAATAAGCCTAGGCTCGAACCCGGTGTTGTGAGGTTAAGCCCGAACACGTCATGTCTGTTAGGTTAAGCTTGCACTCTTACTCATAATCACATTAGCTGTTAGGTTAAGCTTGAAATTTTGGGCATCGACCTTGTGTATATAAGGTTAACGCCCTAAGGTCTAGGGTGTAATCAGGGTCTGTGAGGTTAGGCATGGAAACGTAGCTAGCGTAACGTCATCTGAGTTTGAGCGCACTTTCTTAGCCAACCGCCCTACTTTTCAAGTGAGGTCATGAGAGGTTAAGCATGTACTCTTAGTCAGCACATTCCGTGAAGAGGAGGCCTCTGCCAGGGGCCTGAGTTCGAGGCGGCAACTGAATCAGTGAAAAGTATCTACTCATATTGATATCGTCTGAGGAAATCTAATGCAAAATGCCACAATGAATTAACTCAATTCCCCATTACTTATCATGTATATGTATTAATGAAAAAGAAATTCTTTCAAAAGGCAAGAAAATTGAGTGTATGAGCAAGCAAATCTGAACATGAAGCGTGAATTCCCACATCACTGTGTTAGACATATCCATAAGAACATCCAATTAATTCAGTAAAGGAGAACACCAGAAGTGAACTGACATTCCATGTAAGCAACATGCAACGTCACGGAAGGACAGCTGAATTATTTCTTTATGTCGGAAAACGATATAGACACGCACATAAGGTAGGTAAACTACGACTACACACACGAACCCCACGATACAAGAGATACATTTGGAATATACAATGACTCACGTGTTATCACTAAGATAATAATAATAATAATAATAATAATAATAATAATAATAATAATAATAATAATAATAATATGAATGTTCACCGTTCGACTCCACGGTTGAATGGTCAGCGTACTGGCCTTCGGTTCAGAGGGTACCGGGTTCGATTCTCGGCCGGGTCGGGGATTTCAACCTTCATTAGTTAATTCCAATGGCCCGGGGGATGGGTGTTCGTTCTGTACCCAACACCCCTGCAACTCACATACCACACATAACACTGTCCTCCACCACATTAACACGCAGTTACCTACATGGCAGATGTCGCTCATACCCATCGGAGGGTCTGCCTTACAAGGGCTGAACTCGGCTAGAAATTGCCACAGGAAATTATTATTATTATTATTATTATTATTTACAATGTTCACCTCGTCCAAGGTATTTCTGATATCACTGAAGACATCCGAGTCCATATCTGGCTACGATTCGGTATTTAAGGCATTATGTAGGTATTATTTGCTTTTTTTTTTTTTTTTTTTTTTTTTTTTTTTTTTGCAAGTTGCTTTATGTCGTAGCGACGCAGATAGGTATTACGGCGACGATGGGATAGGGAAAAAGTTTAGGAGTTGGAAGGAAGTGGCCGTGGCATTAATTAACGTACAGCTTCAGCATTTGCCCTGTGTGAAAATGGGAAACCACGGAAAACCATCGTCCGGTCCGCCGGCAGTGGAGTTTAAACCCACCATCTCCCGCATGCAAGCTAACAGATGCACGCCCCTAACCGTACGGCCAACTCGCTCGATAAGGCAGTCTGCTACTCATAGAGCCATACGAATTTGCAGATGAAAATTCCAGCCCAAATTAACTCAGGATTCAAACCATAGACTGCTATTTGTTTTACGTCCACCGATACAGATAGGTCTTATTGCGACGATGGGATAGGAAAGGCCTAGGAAGTGGAAGGAAGCGGCCGTGACCTTAATTAAGGTACAGCCCCGGCATTTGACTGGTGTGAAACTGGGAAACCACGGAAAGCCATCTTCAGGGCTGCCGACAGTGGGGCTCGAACCCACTATCTCCCGATTACTGGATACTGGCCGCACTTAAGCGACTGCAGCTATCGAGCTCGGTAAAACCATAGACTTCTTGTCGAACTTCACCAACTCTGCTACTGCACTGATCACGGAGGTAATAATAATAATAATAATAATAATAATAATAATAATAATAATAATAATAATAATAATAATAATATGCGGAGTGGATACAGACTGCTTAGATTTCGCGGATAATGTAACAATAATGACAGAGAATTTTGAAATTGTACAGAATAAATTAATGTGCTGAAAAAAGAAGCAGAGAAAACAGGCTTTTGGACACTCTTTGTAAAAACGGAAGTAATACCAAATACCAAAGACAATACGACACAACTAAGCACCAAATATGAAATAACAAACCGTGTGCGTAAGTTTAGATACCTTTTTGAGTGGATGCAAACAAATGGCCTAGATAAAGATGCGTTAGCGGCCAGAACAAAGGAATAGAGGTGGCTTTCCAAATCGCCGGGGGCTTTCCAAATCGCCGGGGACATATATATCGTCATTTCAGAAACAATTATTCATTATTCTGTAGGAGGTCGTAGATACGCCATGCAAACATACATTTCTGCAGTACAGAACTGTAAAGTTAATATTCCATTTCACGTAAGCATAGGAAAAGGAGCACTCCGAAATTTCTTCTGATGGACTATGTATCCGTATATGGCTGGGGGCGTGACCAATCTTAAGGGAAATAAGGGAAAGGAAGAGTATTTTCAAATACACAGTTTGTTGTTGTTTGAGTCATCAGTCCATAGACTGGTTTGATGCAGCTCTCCATGCCACCCTATCCTGTGCTAACCTTTTTCATTTCTACGTAACTATAGTATTGTTTCTTAAAGCGAGGCTGTAACAGAAGGCGCTTTACAATTAAAATTCATAATTATAACGCTCCCGTCAAATCGGTATGTATGTGTTAGGATGCCTTATTCTGTCAGAACTGGGGGCTTTGTTAGAAGAAAGTGAGAGAAACATTCTACGCAATATAATTTGTCCAAACTACAAAAACGGAATCTACATTAAAAATCCAGACAGTAAATTTATTCTAAGATACAGAAGATCTTGGACACAATGCGCAAACCCAGATGTCACTTCTACAGTCACCTACGACGGATGCATGGCTCTCTATGTACAAACCGCATTTTTAACAATTTTGACAAAAAACAATCTCCTGGTATGTTCATGTCAAGAAATACTGTA
The DNA here is from genome assembly GCF_040414725.1 of Anabrus simplex. Classification (NCBI taxonomy): domain Eukaryota; kingdom Metazoa; phylum Arthropoda; class Insecta; order Orthoptera; family Tettigoniidae; genus Anabrus; species Anabrus simplex. The sequence continues at coordinate 242,970,332 of NC_090270.1, read as the reverse complement.
CCAGTAAAAGAGCCCGACTCTCAGATTAAATTTGATAGGGGCATGAAATAGAGATCTCAGGGCAAAAAACTGGATTAATCTTAGCTAGGGCTCGGTACAGGAGGTAGGGTCCTATCTACAGAAAAACTTTGACTCTGATTGTATAAGAGTTTATTCAAATAAGTCATGAGTTTGCACATCACCTCTAAGTAGAAATGGACTGTCTTCCTCGTATTCCAATAGTATGGCTTGGGTTCTCCAGCTCACCAAGCCAAGCTGGTTGAAGCACGTTCCAGAAGACTCCAGGGATTCCAGGGACTCCAGATACTCCAGACAGAGGCAGCTGGACTGTCTGGATTGACGGCGAGTAGAGATGTCTCGAACTCTGAGGCCCAGGTTGAACCCCGATGATCCAGGCGATGTTGTAGATAGTCATGTACTACCTCAGCCCAATGAGACTGAGAGGATTGATGTTCCCAAGGTCACTAGTAGCACTGAGTCCATGAACACCTTGGATGATCAACTTATAAGCAGAGATCTTGATAATTGTACATCAAGACTTCCAACACTCCTAAAATGATATGAGTGGTATTAATAATTTTAGAGTTCATCACTAGGAAGATCCCCTTCCCTGTATGACTTTTGGCAATGAAAAAACACAAGTCCCTTCTTGTGAAATTATAGTTAAACTCAAAGTTCATTACTGGCGAAGGTGTAATTCTTTGCCTAAACTCGAACGAAAAAACACAAGTCCATTCACTTGGAAGTCTGAATATATTTAAAGTTAATCACTGGTGAAATTCATAAAGTCTTTGAGTGACCACTGACGAAAACACAAGTCCATTTACATAAATAAATTCACTGACGAAATCTATAAGTCTTTTAAACCAACACTGGCAAATGTATAAGTCTTTGAGTAAATGCAAGTGAAATCCTAACTCTGTTCAAAGCCGTTGGAAAGTTAAAGTTCATCACTAGCAATGTTAATCAATCACTGTCTATTAGAAGAATGAGTTCCTCAACAGTTGCAAATATTCCACGTAAAAAACACAAGTCCATTTTACGAACACTTAGAAAAGTTCCAATCTCGTTTACGCGTAAATAATACAAGTCCGTTCAGTGAACACAGAAAAATTCCAGCTTCGAAGACGCGTAAATAATACAAGTCCATCCAGTTAACACTTAGAAAAATTCCAACTTCGAAGACACGTAAATAATACAAGTCCATTCAATGAACACTTGTAAATATTCCAAGTTCAATTACGAAGACTTAGAAAAATTTCTACCACACTCGAAGTCTTATGAGTCCACTTTATAAAACTTGGAAGAATCGTCTTCCCACACTTGTATAATGACAGAGTTCCACGATGATAGTAGCAGAAAGAGTGTCCTCGCTGACTACTCAGCTGAGACTGTGTGAATAGGCTACAGTAGGTCCCCTTTTTATTCAATCCGGGATGTCTACGTCATAATACGGTTTGATTGAATATCTCCCGAATCCCTCGATGGATTTGCTTGAAACTCGAGCATTGGGACGTTTATGTGATCCCAAACAAGATGACATATCGCTCGACTCGCTAGCACAATTATTATAGAAATTTCCAAATTTTCTCCATCGAACTCACTAGAACAAGTGACGTGGAATCCAGAAAATACCAGTCAAGGCTGGCAACACGTGTTGAGACGAGCGGGCGGCCTAGCTAGCCCCTGTGGCTACGTCACAGCTCACAGTCGTCATACACTTCGCTAGCTGGTCCTCGCTGTTGGTAGACAAACCATCCGCGCTCGGAACATTACGCGTGGTAAATAAACGTAACTTATGCCCAAAAAATACTTATGTACAGGTCGTAACCGGTACAATACATCGAAGAAATATTGGTCTACGACCAGAAGACGCGCTCAAATGAGATCTTTTCAGAACAAGCACCATGACCTTTGGGAGTTTCCGAGATAAGAAATCGTCAACTGGTGCAAAGTGGTCAGATGAACGCCGTACTCGACACATCAAGCTAATGGAAACCTACAAGATCAAACAAAAACTGAATAAAAGCCAGAATGTATACCAAAACTTATCGATGTTCCTAGTTGACCGATCAACTAATAATAATAATAATAATAATAATAATAATAATAATAATAATAATAATAATAATAAAAGATAGCTTCATTTAAATCGATCATGCTTCTAAGGCGAAAGAGCTGCAAATTGTATCACCTTCGAGATATACTAGGGAATGTGCTGAGTTAACTATAATTTAATTTCACCGATTTAGAACATTTAAGTATTCTAGCTGATCAGGACTTCCTTAAGGTGAAATTACTAGATTTAAAATGATATTTATTAGATTAAATGTTTATGTGGAAATATTCACGGACGATCCTCTATGATTTAAAGAGAGCAAGAACAATTCATATACCTCACTAGTGATTCTTTGAAAGAGCACCAACCACGAAGTTGATGTAGTGGCAATAAGTGTACCTAAAATTAAAGTTGCAGTAAATAAAGTCTTAGCAGGAGTATTGAAGATTAAAAAGGAGGACAATCCTATTTACCTCTATTTCATTATTTACTCATTCCTCACCGTATCTATTATTTTAATGTTTAATGTACATCGCATTTACCATATCAATCAAAACTTCTTAACAATAAAATTTGTGAATTGTCTTTATCGGAATTCTCGACAGAGTTTGGTGAGTAATTCCCAACCCCAAGTCAAGGAAATACAGAACATCGTGATTCCTTATTTATACAGGTACGAAGTAGATTTTCTGCTCGTTTCCATCATTAAATCAAGACTATATATATTGGAAATGAACTCCGATTAGCCATTTATAATACTGCACCATGTTTTGGAAAATATTTCATAGTCATATTTGTCCGACACACCCCTAGTTTTGGTGCTTAAATTTGCATAGTAAATATAGTTGCATATTACTTACGTATTGCTTCGTTCGAATATACAAAGTGGTCAACTTTAATTGTTGAAAGTGATTTCCTATTATAGGCAAAATATTGCTATATTTCAATCTTGAGTCAAAATGTAGTATCAACAACACACAAAGTAAACTCTATAACATTTAGAACCATGCCTTCTAGTTTTAATACAGAAATGAGACAGGAAACATTAGGTCTGTCTGTATTTTCTCTTGTATTGGTGTGAGATTGCTGGTAGGCAAAAAGGAGAAGCAATGTTTCAGATCAACTCGATCAGCAGGTAACTGAAGATGAAAGAGATCAACAGATTAGAAAAACTGCACTATTTTAGCCACATGGCTTTTCTTTTCTCTTTCGTTTTTTGTAACGGTAGAAATCTTTTATTTTATGACAGTTTTGTAAGTAAAAGATGTACCATAATTAAATACAATGTTACGGTGTTCTGAAATTTCCAAACAACGCCCATTCACTAGATCTGTCTAAGTTTGTGTCTAGAAAAATTTTAGATACGTCTTCGTGTGTAATAAGTGATAAATGGAGATGTTTGTGATTGTAATTCTTAGAGCACCCGTACGCAGTGCCTGGTAGCAGTGCGAGAGACGAATGAATAATATACAAAATAAATTATTTTTTGTAAGATAAGAGAGTTGCTTCATAACCAGCACGATAAACTCAGTTCATTTAACAGTTTGTTACTGACGTAGTATAACTTTTGCCTTGTTTCCTTTTATAGGCAGACTTTGTTTATTAATTATTAATACATTACAGCTTATAATAAACAATAAGGAAATTTCATTAAATTACAGAACTGACTAACAAAACAGAGTATTTAAGAAATTAAATTTTCATATGCTGCCACTAGCGAATTCTTCCATTAATTATTTTAATAGTGTTTTTTCATTCCCCATTGTATTTATATTTGACGAGCACAAAATTTGACCAATACCATCTTGGATTTTTAGAAACAAATTATGAAGTCGAAAGGTCGACGTTCCATGGTGCTTTGACACTGTCTGAACGCACACTCCAATCACTAGTACAAATGTGAAATGGTCTGAAGTCGTCTCAAATAAGGGGCGTTCAAGATATACTTAGACAGATTTTCATTAAAAGCACTATATTCTTAACCAGAGCCACGGTAATCAATGCCTTGGTTTTATTAAAAATTACAAGTTTAACTCAATACATGGAAAGGAAAGGAGAATAATTATTCTACTTACACATACTCCGTCATCGAGGTTGGATATCGGCCATCCGGCCAGAGCATGTAGCACACTTTCCTAGTCTGCCCACTGGTGTACCTGAAATTGAAATAATTAATATGTAGCAAGTCAGAGTTTTAAAAATAAATATAAATGTTCAATTGTAAACCCTATTCTAATAACACCCTTATCGTTGGCAGGCATATTATTGAGCAAGTTACATATGTGCAAGTCACCATACATGGGTAGGATTTAGAATTAAATTTAATTAATTAGATATTTATCTGGCACAGGTACAATAATAATGATACTAATGTTCTGCAAGACATTCCAATTACGATTTTGAGAGATTCCCACCGAATTGTACAATAATATTTGCGGACTGAACTTTTGTGGTTTCCTTAATATTAACGAAGCTATCCACAGTGGATTTCTCTCACTATCTCTATTATCCTAAATCTTACAGTGGGAAATAGGGAGGATGCATTTCCTCCAAACTTCACAATTAAAATCCTGTCATTTCAGACATGAAGTTTCAAGCATGCACAATTTCAAGTCACAAAAATGGCTTGAGGGGTAAGGGAAAATAACTGTTAATATTCTAGGATTAGCCCGCCTGATGGCCATGATCGTTAAGGCGTTGAATTCTAAACGGTCTGGTGGAAAAAAAAATCACCATTAGAATGTTAGCCAGCAGGGTAGGAGAGGTGGTGGTATACAATTTCTAATCACTATATTGCATGCCAAAAGACTGGATTAAACTCCGCAGTGCTCATATGAAGTGAGGGAAAATGACGCAGTTGATGGTGATTCGTCCGTCGGATGGAGAGGTTAAGCCTTTAGCAGACCCCTTGGTGCTTTTCGACAGCACTAGACTATATGCTGGCACCTGGTTTAACCCTCCCTCTCCCTTCTGTATATATCACGTCATTCCATGTCACTAACTCCTGAGATTGACGTCAGGAAGGGCACCCGGTCATAAAAAAACTGCACCTCATACCCGATCCCGTAAAGAAACGGGACAAGGGTTGGACAAACAAACAATATTCAAGGATTAGACCCGTGTTTATAGGAAACCTATTAATGACCAACTACGATCAAAGTATCGTTTGTAAACCATTTTCCGTATCACCTATAGACTGTGTGAGAGGGAAGTCAAGTGGCTAGTCAGAGGAGCAAATAGGTTGTGTTATTAGTGGCACTTGTCAGCCAGCACTCTTCCTGCAACAAATTCACGTAGATAAATATCTTACACTTACTTCGGACTTGAGTCTGGAATCACTCGATGACTAACCCAGCTGAACAAACTCGATACCAGACTAGAGAAACTTTGAAATAAATTACTTGACTCTTGACACGATGAAATCCTTATGAGCTTGTCAATTTGGCGTGGGTTTCGAAGCAGTCAGTGGTTAGCGTTCAAATCTATTGGTTAAGTACATCTTTTAATTACATTTTCCTTAGAAAAGAATGTCAACGGGAAACAATCACGGAAAATATTTCTTGAAGTGTAGAGGAAAACAAAAAAAGCTCCATGTAGGCCATGAAGCCCTATGGTCTAGTTTAACGAAAAGGCTTTCCCTATTGATAACCCCGGTACTAAAGGATGTACAGTTCTTAGCCTTATACGACGCCACATTCTTCCAAAGCATGCTATTTATCCTCAAGTTCCTGTCGGGTATTTGCAGGGTGTTTCAAAAATACACGGCATAATGTCAAAGTTGGATTGCTTACCTACAGAGATGAAAAAGGTGTATAAATACATGGGTCCAAAAATGCGTACTTTCCCGGATATCAGACTCTGTCGTGGGCTAAAATCTGAAGTGGCTTGGCCTAGCTTGCATGCACTGATGTATTACGGTCATTACTTTACAAGAGGTATTTCAAATGCTTGCCTCCCGCCATACTACAGGCTTGTACTCATCGTCACATGGAGTTATGACCACGCTCGAATATGCCCGGTGCTGTATGCATTATTTGAAAGGATCCTACAAGTCTGCCATGAAGCGTTGCTTCATCCTCCACAGCTGTTGCGAACACAAAAGACTTTGCGTATCCCCATAGAAAGATGTCCAACGGGTTCAGATCTGGTGATCGTGGAGGCCAAGAAAATACGCAATACTGGATCCAAGTTCACATACCCCTTTTTACTTCACTGTATGTGAGGAAACCATCCCTGATATTATGCCGTGTATTTTTTTTAAATGTGTATTTATTTCCGGTGATGTAAACCATCTTCGAGGTGGAAACTGCACTGTAACGTGAGCTATAAATAGTGTAATCAATATGCAGGTCTGTATTAATTTCTTGTCAACAAAAAGATGCCTAATATGATGACACTACTATTCTTGTTAGTGAGCACGAATAATTTTGTTTATTAAACTATGTTTCGAGTAAAATCAAAGGATAAATCTGTACAATATAACGCATGAACTCAACTACTGGCTTTGTATTGTTCTAAGTATGTAAGATGTATCCATATATTTTTAGTGCCCCAACCTGTTGGAAAGTGGATGGTGCATAAATGAAAAGTTCCGTGCTTGTTAATGATAAATAAGCTCCCTCTGTTGATCGATGCTATGGCATCGGTCCCTGGATTCTAAGATCGTTGTTTCAAACCCAACAAAAACAATCAGAAAAACGTCCATTCAACACTCACGATATCGTCATGTAGGGAGTCTAAGGTGTTCTACAATGGATTTACCATAAAGTGTTGTTTGTATGCTTGTTGGGTATTCAGCCCGAAGGCTGGTTTGTTCCTCTGCAGCCCCGCCAACAGCTGTCATAAATAGCCTAGGCGTCACTGAAGAGGCGTACTAGGGAAATGAGGAGTGAGGTAGTTTCCCGTTGCTTTCCTCACCGAACCAGCCGTTGCTATTACACATCAGCCTGCCAAGCCCTCTGAAATGCATGCACCCTATGAGCGATATTTTCACACCATTCACAACAGGCACTGGCTGGATAAGGAATGGTATTACTAGCATCACTAATACCTCAGACATTTCATATTGTCAAAGCCAAGGATGAGACTGAGACAGGTCAACTGAAGTAACAAATATGATATAGCCCATACCAGAAGACATAGTGCACTGCAAACACTACATCTCGCCAGCAAAGGCATTACCATAAAGTATGGATTAAAATTTGGTAACTGAACGTCCAAATATGTTGTATTCTTTCCGCCAACGGGTAGAGTGAAATGGACATCAGGATTAGCAGGCAGACAGCCTAGGTGGCATCTAATTGCAATGTCATCACATGTTAACGGTGATCAGAAAGTTATCAATCTATCTCGCTTATTATTATTATTATTATTATTATTATTATTATTATTATTATTATTACACTGACTGACAGTGACAATGCAACACCAAGGAGGAGTGGTTCGAAAGGGATGAAAGTTGGGGAAAAAACAGAGACGGCACGGATGAATAATTGATGTTTATTTCAAACCGATATGCAGGTTACACAATGCGCACGGCATCGACTCAGTAGGATGTAGGACCACCGCGAGCGGCGAAGCACGCAGAAACACGTCGAGGTACAGAGTCAATAAGAGTGCGGATGGTGCCCTGAGGGATGGTTCTCCATTCTCTGTCAACCATTTGCCACAGTTGGTCGTCCATACGAGGCTGGGGCAGAGTTTGCAAACGGCGTCCAATGAGATCCCACACGTGTTCGATTGGTGAGAGATCCGGAGAGTACGCTGGCCACGGAAGCATCTGTACACCTCGTAGAGCCTGTTGGGAGATGCGAGCAGTGTGTGGGCGGGCATTATCCTGCTGAAACAGAGCATTGGGCAGCCCCTGAAGGTACGGGAGTGCCACCGGCCGCAGCACATGCTGCACGTAGCGGTGGGCATTTAACGTGCCTTGAATACGCACTAGAGGTGACGTGGAATCATACGCAATAGCGCCCCAAACCACGATGCCGCGTTGTCTAGCGGTAGGGCGCTCCACAGTTACTGCCGGATTTGACCTTTCTCCACGCCGACGCCACACTCGTCTGCGGTGACTATCACTGACAGAACAGAAGCGTGACTCATCGGAGAACACGACGTTCCGCCATTCCCTCATCCAAGTCGCTCTAGCCCGGCACCATGCCAGGCGTGCACGTCTATGCTGTGGAGTCAATGGTAGTCTTCTGAGCGGACGCCGAGAGTGCACGCCTCCTTCAACCAATCGACGGGAAATTGTTCTGGTCGATATTGGAACAGCCAGGGTGTCTTGCACATGCTGAAGAATGGCGGTTGACGTGGCGTGCGGGGCTGCCACCGCTTGGCGGCGGATGCGCCGCTCCTTGCGTGCTGACGTCACTCGGGCTGCGCCTGGACCCCTCGCACGTGCCACATGTCCCTGCGCCAACCATCTTCGCCACAGGCGCTGCACCGTGGACACATCCCTACGAGTATCGGCTGCGATTTGACGAAGCGACCAACCTGCCCTTCTCAGCCCGATCACCATACCCCTCGTAAAGTCGTCTGTTTGCTGGAAATGCCTCCGCTGACGGTGGCCTGGCATTCTTAGCTATACACGTGTCCTGTGGCACACGACAACACGTTCTACAATGACTGTCGGCTGAGAAATCACGGTACGAAGTGGGCCATTCGCCAACGCCGTGTCCCATTGATCGTTCGCTACGTGCGCAGCACAGCGGCGCATTTCACATCATGAGCATACCTCAGTGACGTCAGTCTACCCTGCAACTGGCATAAAGTTCTGACCACTCCTTCTTGGTGTTGCATTTGCTCTGTCAGTCAGTGTATTATTATTACTGCTATGGAACTACATTTCCCCCCAAAACGAAATAGGAAAATCTTAAAAAATTCCGGTTCATCAATTCATTATTTAAATTTGAACCTTTATGGCATTTTCAAAATAGGATTAAGGTGATGTCATCAACAGAGAACTGAGGGTATTGAGTGAACAATTAAAATAATGTCCAAACTACCCCTTAGTACTGAAGAGTATGACTGACTGTTAAATGTAACATTTTATAAGCAGTGTTAATCGACTTAAGTTTGGTACTGAGCATAGCTATTTTGCTTTAATTATGTTCAATAAACACCACAGTGTGATACCGAAGTGACAACTTGAGTTTCTGTTCCTATGTTTGTATCAGTGACACCGTACGACAAATTCAGCTTAAATGCCTTACCTTCTTGTCATAGTGGTGGAGTACAAGATGCAGGGAACAGCCAACAATCCACTACACACCCAGATGACCACTAGTGCCACACGGGCTCGTCTACGGGACATTCGATGTTGAAGAGGCCTCACTATTGCCATGTACCTGCAAACAGAAATGTGATATGCACTAAAAATATCACGAGAAACGCATACAAGGACGAAAATACGTTTCATTTAGATTATAGCGATGTTAATATTTTTAATAGAAATGTATGACAAGTTTCTGATAAATCACTACTTAGAGAGACCAATCTATCAATATAGTAACTGTGGGATGCTCAAATCAAATTAAATAACATATTATTGCTCATTGTTTTACGTCGCATCGACGCAAATGGGTTTTATGGCGATAATGGTATAGAAAAATGTTAGGAATGTGAATATAGTGGCCGTGGCATTAATTATTGTACAGCCAAAGCATTTTTGATGTGAAAATGGGAAACCATGGGAAACCGAAAGGGCTGCCGACAGTAGTTACGAACCCACCATCTTCCAAATACAAGTTCAGAACTGTGTGGCTCAAACCACGTAGCCAACTTGCTCGGTAAAGAATGACAGTATAGATACGTCACATCAGCTCAATATTTTAAAAATGTTTGTAACACATTTCTTTAGTCGGAAATTACCTGTAAGGCTTTTCTTCGGAACTTTTTCCTTTCTGGAATGAAGTAATCTTGCTACGGGCGCCATACACTTGGACCATATTTTAATTGGGGTCTTACTAGTGATTGGTATCCTCACTTTTACGTCCTTATAACCCCATAATACCCTCATGAATATATGAAGAGATTTGTGACCTTTATTTACACCTCCGTTAATGTTATTACCCCCATGAAGATATTTCCTAAACTTAACACCTGGATAGATACAGTAGTCTCCATGAGGTACTTCCACTCTGTGAGCACAATAATTAAAACAGGGGACTTTTCCTCTTGGTCAAACTTACTTTGTAACTTTTGACCCAGTATAGCATCATAGCATTGTCTCCTGTCCATTTCAAAACTTTGTTCAGGTCGAGATGCAGGCAAGCAGGAATAGGTACCATACCAACAAAGTTGTATGATTTAGTTATGGCAACATGATTATGACGGTATTTAAGGGTTGTAGTAGTGATGTCGAGGAGGGGGCGTATACGTCGCTGCTAGGACACCAATTAGAGTATGATCCTAGTGTATCGGACACACATTCCAATCTGGCGGATTGTTTATGATCCCCATCGACAAATAACCAAAGAAAAGAGTGTCAGAACGAAAAATCTTCAAATTTTTCACAGCGAACACAGAACTGTACTCATCCAGTTTCATACAGAAATTCCATTTGTGTCCACCACTTCGCAATCTCCATTGAACATTCAACTTACAGAATGGGACGAGTTTCGAAAGGGACTTGCAAACACAGTGAATTCCTCCAAACGCAGATAATTATGGACCATTTGTGGTTATTAGGGGAAATTCCCCGTGTTTTTCCAAGTGGTGAGCCGTACACTCCATACCAAGAACTTCTGACGTTGTCAGACTGAAGGACGTTCTAAAAGCTGATGTAGGAAAGGAAACTGAGTTATAAAAGATCCCTGTTCCAATTACTCTCCGACTTTCCACAAGACATTGACGGTGAGGAGCCAATGTAAACTTGGACTCGCAGGAAAATCTGTAAAACTGTTCACCTTGCTAGAGTGCACTCTGAGTTTCTGAAAGCTATATGACTTCGAACAAAAAAATCCCTTTTTATTTTATTCAGAATACCGATATCTTTAATGGTTTAGACGTCATTTCCGTGTAACATCTTAGGTTAATTATCCTGTATATATATAAAGGTATTGACTTAAATTAATGAGGCACTTCCAGAAATCTCAGAAATCTAAAACTTATTACCAGAGAAATTGATGACCTCAGGATCCTTAGAAAAATCGAAAATTCTCATATTCCCACAGCGGGGCACGCAGGGAGCTTCATATGTTGGTCACAGTATAAGAAAGCAGTCGTATCATATTTTTTGCTAGCGGCTTTACGTCGCACCGACATAGATAGGTCTTATGATGACGATGGGATAGGAAAGCCTTAGGAGTTGAAAGGAAGCGGCCGTGGCCTTAAGCATTTGCCTGAGGTCAAAATGGGAAACCACGGAAAACCATCTTCAGGCCTGCCGACTGTGGGATTCGAATCCACTACCTCCCGGATGCAAGCTCACAGCAGCGCGCTTCTAAACGCTCGGCCAACTCGCCCGGTAGTCGTATAATTTATCAAATCGACAACCTGTTTTCATATTCGTAAATGATACCCCGGGGTTTGTAATGTAAGGTGCTACATATTCTCATGGGGGTGATTAATAACCGAGATATTCATTCTAAGTCCATATTTTTAAATGGAATGGGCTTAGAAACTTTCAGGAAATTCCTAATTTTTACCCTCCTTCCCTCTAAATCAAGATGGTGGCACAATCTGCCAGACGAGCTAGAACATTGAAATTTGGATAAATTGTGGCCTTTTGCCTATAACCGATGGAAAAATTCCAAGGTGTTTAAATTTTTCTCTTTTTACCCCCGAAAAATATCGAAATTTTAATTACTGTGCTGACATGCCTTTCGATGTATTTGATGGCTAAACGGTAAGTACTGTAGTATCACAAAATGGATGCCACAATCTCAGTTCAATTTTTAGTGATCTACATCTTTGGTCCTATGACATTTTGTCGTATCTCTCTCCTTTATACGTTACATTTGGCTGTATTTGTCGATTGTTCGTAAATGTTGTGCTTTTTACAAGTATATTTCATTGTTTGACACACATATGGAAAAGATAGGGTCATCAAAGTACACACATTGACACGACGGGTGGCCATATGTTAACCAAATTTCATGATTCTAGCTAATACGTAAGTTGGCAAAAAGTAATGTAAAGTGTTAAATATATACCCAAATTTCACCCCATTCAAATATTCGAACTCAATCCAACCCATAAATATGGGAGATACGAGGAAATGTTTTAGAACCAAATATGTCGAACGTTAAAACGAGCGCCTGATGGCACATTCCGGCTGTGATATGACGCAATTAATCTGTAAATGAATGCCTGCTATATTATAAACGTGCATATACCTTCGTATATGGATCTGTATTCATTGAGGTCGATTTGTAGCGATCTAGAAAGGGTGTGTCTTTTATTATTATTATTATTATTATTATTATTATTATTATTATTATTATTATTATTATTATTATTATTGTCATTATTATTATTAATACTTTACAATATGATAGTGACTGTCAGGAGGAGGGCTTCTATTGTAATTTATTATCCCCACATCTACTTTGACTGGCAGTAGGAATGGGGTCCTTCTCCAACTCCTGTATAATTGACTTTAGTAAGGAGGGCCTACCATTTTAAAGAATAATTCCCTTCTCGGTTTGAATAGCAGAAGGCAATGGAGCTTGCAATTTTGTTCAATACTCCTCTACCCAATTGTGTCTGGCAGTAGGCTAGGTTGCCCGCCGTTATAAACAAATTAAGCCATTTAAAATATGACTAGCGTTAGGCAAAGTGGCCTGCTATTATAATCGAACTCACGAACATGAGTGTGACTGGCAGTAAGCTGACTGGCATTAGCAAAAGGGGCCTTTCATTATAATTATAACAGTGTAACTCAATTTTGACTGGCGGTAGGTAAGGTGCATGCAATTATAATGAAAGTTCCACAACGGGAATGTGTCTGGAAGTAGGAAAGGGGACTTGCCATTGTAACGAAAACTGCCGAAATCGATTGTGACCGGCAATAGGTAAGGGGGCCTGCCATTATAATGAGACTTTCCAACTTGATTGTAGATAGCAGTCAGAAAGTGAGCCTGCCGTTATCATCACAACTCCACAACTCGCACCTTACACGGGAAAGACCGTATGGGGACTTCCCCATGGCGTTTCTTCGATAACACTAAGATACGTGCAATTTATTAAAAACCTCAATCACCATGTGTATAGTAATTTATGTAGGAATCCGTATACATTTTAGAATACCGTTGCGAAGCCCGGGTACATTTGCTAGTAAGACATAAAGAAGAATGAAACAAGGATACTGGCACAAGCGTATTGAAGCAATGCCAGGCTAACTCGTATTCACATTCTATGCTCTCAGATTATCATCATTTCATCCGGGCACACACCGCTTGCATGCCGGCCGACACTACAGTCCCTTCGGCTGACCGATTTTCCATACTTCCGTGTACTCCACTGATCTTGCATTCCGAGCTTATGGATTACCACTGATCTTTATTCGTTAGTGGGTTACCGAGCTGCCTGTGCCCGTGGGATAGTGTCACTCATCAGCAGGTCTGTGGTGTTCCTCGGTTGTGCGTGTGCAAGCGAAGAAATATCCAACACCCCAAAAGAAGAGCTTGCAGCAAGTTAATATGTGTTAAGACGCTAAATCTACATGTTAATAAAATTTTAGGAGGTTTGCTGACTGTAATTTCGTTAATTTTGCCAATTTTTCAGATATCAGTGGTTTTCAGCTTTCGTGTCTGTCCGTTGGGTTGTCCGTTTGTTCCATCATTACGGCGAACCGGCCTGATAGATCTCGACCAATATTCATATGTACCTAATGTATACTCATCCAGAAACAGGTTTAGATACTATTAAAAAATCACCGAATAGACTGAGGATTAATAGGAAGACCAGAACATTATTTTTCATTTTCTCTTATACTATTGATATTTGAAACGCCATTTTATTTTGAACAACTTTGTTATGTATATAATTTCGCTTACTCTTCAAATGACGGAGAAAATGACTTTTCTGCGGGTTTCATGCTCTGCATTGAGTGACCGACACCCACACAGACCGACAACGAAATTACCGGTTACAATGGCGACGTCTCTGGCTACTTGCCAGCAGGGAAGTGGCGTAATGCCATGTTTGTTATTATTCCTGTAAACTCGTAGTTGTTAGTTGGGTAGAAGGCGAGAGCAACGTCAAGCTGTCATTCTGCGGGATATTTCTGGTATACCGTTGGAGGTTACAATCGTCTTTGAAGAGCACTAAGGATGGCTGTTAATATTTCAAGAGTACCGCGGAGTGTAGCTCATTATTTCAAACCGTGAGGTGTTTCCTGGCATTTGCTATAATTTTTACTGTACTTCTCTTCTACTTACGTTTTCTGCCTTTATTTCTGGCCTATGTCTTGCCTCCTTAGGCGTAAGTAATGCCACCATAAGTCATCTTCTTATCTATGAATCCCTGAGGCTAAATATCTCCTCTGTTACCGCTTTCCCCGTGGTGTAGGGGTACAGTCCCTGCCCCTTACCCGGAGGACCCGGGTTCCATTCCCGGGCAGGTCAGAGATTTTTACCTGGACCTGATGGCTGGTTCGAGGTCCACTCAGCCTACGTGATTAGAATTGAGGAGCTATCTGACGGTGAGATAGCGGCCCCGGTCTAGAAAGCCAAGAATAACGGCCGAGAGGATTCGTCGTGCTAACCACACGACACCTCGTAATCTGCAGTCCTTGGGGCTGAACAGCGGTCGCTTGGTAAGCCAAGGCCCTTCAAGAGCTGTAGTGCTATGGGGTTTGTTTGTTTGGTTGTTTTGTTACCGCTTTCTCCGATACTCATGTCATCACACCTTGGTTAGGGACATTTCAGAATTCCAGTACATCTACCTGGTATTTACATATTTTTTCCTATCCGGCTGTCGGAAATATCTGCGAGAATAAGACTACAAAAATTCTAGGATAGATTTTAAACGTTAAATGTATGTATGTTCAGTCTTCAGCCCTAAGGCTGGTTGGATCCTCAACAGCTTTGCCATCAGCTGTCATAGATGGCCTAGGCATCACTGATGAGGCGTACTAGGGAAATGAGGAGTGATGTAGTTTCCCGTTGCTTTCCTCACCGAGCCAGAAGTTGCTATTACATATCAGTCTGCCAAGCCCACTGAAATGCATGCACCAACCGACCCTATCAGCAAAATCTTCACACCATTCATAGCAGGGACTGGCTGCACAAGGAATGGCGTTACTAGCATCGCCCATACCTCAGTCACTTTCATATTGTCAAAGCCAAGGATAAGACAGAGACAGATCAATGAAAGTAACAAAATTGCTCTAGCCCATACCAGAAGACATAGTGTACTGTAAACACTAGGTACTGCCAGCAAAGGCATAAATATTGAACAAAATTATGTCCATTGGGAAAAATCCTCAAACTTCAAGCACTTTTATAGAAAACCACATGGCGACCTCCTCTTGTGAGCCAGAACTTGCTATTACGTATCACTCTGCAAAGTCTACTAAAATTCACGCACCAACTGACATTTTCACACAATTTACAGTATAACAGGGACTGGCTTTATGAGGAATGACATTGCTAGTATAGCTCATAATTCAGTCAGTCATTTTCATATCGTCAAAGTCAAGGATGAGACAAGAGAGGTTAATGGAGGTAACAAATTTATTCTAGCCCAAACCAGAAAACATAGTGCCAAGCAAAGGCAAATAAATTGATTAACATATTATACAGATTATTGTTAAGATAACATTTGCAATAAGTAAAGACTATATAAACAAACGATCTGCTACTTGTGTGACAGCCCTAAATGCAGATCAGTGTTGAGTGAGTGAATATGATATGCATCAAGGGAAACTTTATAGAATTCCCAGTGCTAATCGATACTACCATAGTCTCAGAAAGGTACTTAGAACTAAATTTTTCGTAAGAAAATTCAAACAAACAAAGAACTGTAAAATATCTAAGATATTAAGGCAAGTGTTAACTGAAAAGAGGGGTCCATCCTACTTCGATGTCACGTAATAATGATAATGGTGTTGTTAAGGCAGAAATTGCCACATAATGTCTACTTGACATACAATAATAATAATAATAATAATAATAATAATAATAATAATAATAATAATAATAATAATAATAATGTTATTTGCTTTACGTCCCACTAACTGCATTTACAGCTTTTGGAGACGACGAGGTGTCTGATTTTGTCCTGCAGGACTTCTTTTACGTGCTAGTAAATCTACCGACACGAGGCTGACGTATTTGAGCTCTTTCAAATACCACTGGATTGAGTCAGGATCGATCCTCCCAATTTGGGGTCAGAAGGCGAGCACTTCAACCGTCTGAGCCACACAGCCCAGCTCTTGACATACAATATTAACCGTTAATCGAAAGTCTTACCTACAGAACAATAGAAAATTAAACGTAGTGTAGTGTGAGAAGCAAATGCCTCTAAATGGGGAAATGATCCGCAGGAATTTTATTGTAGTATAGTGTGGAGTTTCAATATGTGTTATTCACGAGTTAGTGCAAATAATATTATCCTGAATTGGAGAAATGCGGTGTGGATTTAGGTGGCGTGAACTTTCACAGTGACCAGTTTACGGTAGAAATTTTCTTTTCTGCATTCATAATATGTAAATATAACCTCTAAGAGGTTTCATAATTGTTTGAGATATTATTTTTCATTGATCAAACAATACCCTGACCACAACATCTAAATAAAATGTAGGAGAGTTTTATGGATTAATTTATAACGAAGAAATGAAAAATGTTTACAAAAGCCCGAACATTTTTATTGAATTAAACGAAAAGGGCTAGAATGAATGTATATATAAATGGTATAAGATTCGTCGATGTGCAATTAGTTTGTAAATGAAATACATGAAAGGAGACAACGTAAAGCCTAAAAATGAGTTAGAACTTTGTTGGTTAACATGGAGATGCTGAACTGGGTGGCAATATGCATGAATAAAGGCGATAGAGGAAGTTCAAAAGGCGAGGATGTAGTTCTCAAAGACTCCAATTAATTAACCACAACTTCTAAAACGTTGTTGATATAACGATTCATAAGCGATGTATAGTAACATTTACGAAACGAGAATCAAGTACAGTAAATGCGTTATATCCTCATGAAAGGAAAAGGTCACATCACAGCAAATAGACGAAAATAGTTCAAAAGGTTAAAAATGAAGCTACAACGAAACCAAATGCAAGTAGAAATCAACGTAATAGAGAACAGAATGCGAGAGCGCAGTTGCATTAAACCACTTCATTTCCAGCTGATACGTAGTGTTGCTGGAACTGTTTTTCAAATAATAGCTACTCTAATTTGTTGATGGACTAATGTCCACGTGGTGAACTATGCATGATTAATTATTGAAGCATTCCATTTGAAAATTGAAATGAAGGGGATATTTGGGGCATAACTATGATGACAATGTAATCGTAGACTGAAAATACTGTGATCTCTAATCTCTGAAGTGACATTTTACCCTCCACTAGAAAATTAATGTAAAAATGTTTTGTGCTGAATAACATGGTCGTCAAAGAAATGCATAAAGGATACATAAAATTATGTTAACATTGATACTTTACAATAGAAAAATTGAGTAAGTTTAATATCAGCAGGCAAGTACAGGAATACATCTCACATTCAATTTAATAAATTATCAGTTGTAATTAACATAACAGAAATAAATGTGTAACTGAATTAAAGCTACTATTTATATTTATTTAATAAAGCCGAGCTTTCAGACTAATTGCATTGGCCTTCATCTGGGCATGTGGAGTTCTGCCTCCGACAGTGTCGAAAGAAATTCTTCGAAAGAGCGTTGAAGTCATGACCGTACTATCCACGGCATACCCCACTAACTGGACTCAAGGATCTGCCTCTCACCGCTGGGTTCCGTGGTTCAAATCGCGGTCACTCCATTTGGGACTTGTGCTGGACAAAGCGGAGGTGGGACACTTTTACTTCGGGTATTCCGGTTTCTCCCTTTCTTTCATTCCAGCAACACTCTCCAATATCATTACATTCCACCTGTCAGTCACAAATCCCAGAGGGTGCAACAGTTGGCACAGTTCCTACCCTCGCCGCTAGATGGGGGATTAATTCCTGACCCGGTTGGGCCGGTTTGAGGTTCACTCAGCCTACGTGAACACAGTTGAAAAGCTACCTGAAGGTGAGATAGCGGTTCTGATGTTAAACGACAATAATAACGGCAGATAGGATTCGTTTACAATGACCACGTGTCACCTCGTAATCTGTAGGTCTTCACGCTGAGCAGCCTCGCTTGGTAGGCCAAGATCCATCCGAACTGTAGTGGTGGTGGTGGTGGTGGTGATTACAGGTTTAAGAGGAAGTACAACTGGCAAAACATCCTCTATTAACACTAATCAGAGGGAAAAATTGAAACTGGTCAAACACTTCCACTTGGTGGACGAAAGATAAGGGACATGATGGGCATGAAAATGAAAAGCTCCCTAGGTTTCCCAAATATAATACTGTAGGGTTCGGAAATTTTTGTTTTTTGCTGTGGCTTTACGTCATACCGACACAGATGTGTCTTCTGGCGACGATGGGATAGGAAAGGGCTAGGAGTAGGAAGGAAGCGACAGTGGCCTTAATTAAAGTACAGCCCCAGCATTTGCCTGGTGTGAAAATGGTAAACAACGGAAAACCATCTTCAGGGCTGCCGACAGTGGGATTCGAACCCACTCTCTCTCGGATGCAAGCTCCTTGCCGCACGCCCCTAACCGCACGGCCAACTCGCCCGGTGGGTTCGGAAAAGAACAGGAGTTGATCAAGAGAGGTCGGATGGGACAGGTGCAAATGAGAAGCCTGACATACGTACTGTAATTGAAAGCAATACCAGGACTCAACTAAAGGCCCCGCGGTCGCCAACCCACGCTCCGAATTTAAGGGCTCCTGACGCCCATCTTGGCTGTATGCTATGAGGTTTGGGGTTTGCCTTTTTATTATGGCCCTGTATTCATCCATACCCACCAAAGTTCAGAGGAACAGTTAGATTTGTAATCGGTGCATCAATCTTCTTAGCCTTAACTGCGTGGGAGCTGTCTGGGAAGTGGAGAGTGAAGAAAACGAGAATCGTTTGAGATTTGAAAAATAATGACTGGGAGTCGAGTGCGTAACAGATTGATAATCAGAAATTGTTTGTTTTTCAGGATAGTTTGACAGCATCACCCCGGTTAGCGAAAATGAAGTGTTCTAAAAGTAATATCTCATTACAGTATTGTGAAGAAGCAAAATATAAAGATATGATTAATGATTCCCACCTTTGTAGCGTTTTTCGATGCCTGTACCTACCCAATTTTCATCCACCTTTGATAATAGGATCGAACACGCAACTTTTATGAAAGCAAGGCAGACAAATACATTAGGGAATTCGTCATATATTCCAGTAAACGTTCATGTTTCTCATTCTGCTATTGGAGACTGTATAAATGTGGCAATGTAATCTTACTGGAAACGTAGAATACTCCAAGTTCGTTGACAGTGATGAAAATATGCAATTTTCCTGAAAACTGAATATAAAATTACCACATTTTTCGGCTAAATTGTCCATGTACAGAAGCTAAGATTCAATATGATTCCACTGGAAACATCACTTCTGTCTTGTTGACCTACTGTAATATACAGTAATATTAATTTCTTTACGTCCCACTATCTACTTTTACGGTATTAGGATACGCCGAGGTACCGGAATTTTGTCCCGTAGTAATTATTTTTACCTGCCAGTAAATCTACCGACACGAGACTGACGTATTTGAGCACCTTCAAATAACACCTGACTGAGCCAGGATTGAAACTGCCAAGTTAGGGGTCAGAAGGCCAGCGCCTCAACCGTCTGAGCCACTCAGTCCGGCCCTTGACTTATCAGAAGTGGAATATGATGGTGAATTATTTTTTCATAAGTAAATATATTTATACACTAAACAGTGAGTACGGCTCCTTGGCTGAATGGTCAGCGTACTGGCCTTTTGTTCAGAGGACCTCGGGTTCTATTTTCGCCCGAGCAAGTAATTTTAACTTTGTATGTTTCACTCATCTGGCTCGGGTACTGAGCACTTGTGGCTTAAGAACTTAGGTTGGCTATTTAATTACATGTGTACGATGTGTAATAAATGACATGAAAACCTACAACATGTTTTCCAGTCAGTGACCGGCTCAAGGATAGAATGAATGAAGACCCATCTAGCGGCGAGGATAGGAGTTGTGCTGGCTGACGAAGCCTGTCGCACTACTCTGGGGCAATGATTAATGACTGACAGATGAAATGAAATGATAGTGGGGAGTGTTGCTTGAATGAAAGATGACAGGGAAAACCGGAGTAACCGAAGAAAAACCTGTCCCCCCTCCGTTTTTTCAGCATAAATCTCACATTGAGTGACCGGGATTTGAACCACGAAACCCAGCAGTGCGAGGCCGACGCTCTGACACTTGAGCCACGGAGGCTTACACGATGTGGATTAAATGAGTGCTAAATATTTTTTTTTTTTTTTGCTAGGGGCTTTACGTCGCACCGACACAGATAGGTCTTATAGCGACGATGGGATAGGAAAGGCCTAAGAGTTGGAAGGAGGCGGCCGTGGCCTTAATTAAGGTACAGCCCCAGCATTTGCCTGGTGTGAAAATGGGAAACCACGGGAAACCATCTTCAGGGCTGCCGATAGTGGGATTCGAACCTACTATCTCCCGGATGCAAGCTCACAGCCGCGCGTGTGCTAAATATTATGCCCGATATTGCAGCTAACTGTAACGATGGTTTTTGAACCATGTAGTATGACTGTCTAACAGTACCACTTCCCTAATACTCTTAAATAATAGCAAACTACTGGATGAAAGTTCCTGGCAGTTATTGAACGGCCGGGCTGAGTGGCTCAGACGGTTAAGGCGCTGGCCTGGCTCAGTCCGGTGGTATTTGAAGGTGCTCAAATACGTCAGCCTCGTGTCGGTAGATTTACTGGCACGTAAAAGAACTCCTGTGGGACTAAATTCCGGCACCTCGACGTCTCCGAAAACCGTAAAAGAGTAGTTAGTGGGACGTAAAACAAATAACATTATTATTAGTTATTGAACGGGATTTCAGCTACGATTCTAGCACTTCCAAGACAAGGTCAGCGTTATATGGTGATACTTCAATACTTAAATTTGAATAGGCCTATGGTGTAGTTTCGAGGGAGTGTAAGACCAAATTATCGAATAACATTTCATTACATCCAGGCGGCACATGACATTTTAGACGTCGTTTGAGATCACTTGGAGTCCCCGTCTTATATTCTTTCACACTTCTTTTGCTTTGTTCCTCCCGTTCATATTTATTGCACAGTACTTGACGAGGAATCGTGAAAATGTACTGCTTTTTATTGGAAATGGACTTAAGCACGTTTGAGCTCTAATTCGAGATGACTTCATGAGTGCATCACGGCGAATCATGACCCTACACGTAGTTCAGCTGGGAGACAATAGTGCATTTCCGAGTTCCTTGCATGCGGTACGACATCGCCTTTGGGACACTGGGGCACAAGATAGGAGATGTTCTCTAATGAAGTTCGAATCTATAATTTTGTGAAGGCAGTGTATATTTCTTTTTTTTTTTTGCTAGGGGCTTTACGTCGCGCCGACACAGATAGGTCTTATGGCGACGATGGGATAGGAAAGGCCTAGGAGTTGGAAGGAAGCGGCCGTGGCCTTAATTAAGGTACAGCCCCAGCATTTGCCTGGTGAGAAAATGGGAAAGCACGGAAAACCATTTTCAGGGCTGCCGATAGTGGGATTCGAACCTACTATCTCCCGGATGCAAGCTCACAGCCGCGCGCCTCTACGCGCACGGCCAACTCGCCCGGTAGTGTATATTTCAAAGGGGGAGATTTTATATTCTCCGAGAACTAAGTACGAGCACCATATCCGTACCTTTTGGTCTTGTCTAAAGCAATGATAAAGTACGAAACCAAAATTACTATAATAAATATTACAAACTACTAAATGTAAAGAAACAAGAAATTTAAAGGTGTTGATAGAACTGATATAAAAATTCCTTCAAATTTATCTTGGACATCCATCAGAGCGAATCCCACTTTCTTGCGGAAAGAGATTATCATAAAAGTCCATTTACTTCTCAAGTGTATCCAATTTTATTGTAGCTCTTAGTTAAATGAGTTAAATAAATAAATAAATGAGTTAAATAAGAATCAGCTAATGCAATTTTTAACTAGATTTCGTCGTTACATCCCCTCGCATTGATTTATTTCAAGTTTTTACAGATTGTTGGTGTGGTAGGTGCAAACTTTTACTAGATATTATGAGCCCGCAGCCTGTGGATGACCTGTTGGATATCAACATGCAGACAATTATAGCTTTCTCTATGAATTTACACTTCAAGAAATTTGCTTTCAAATTAGTTTGTTCAGCTAGTTCTGTAATTTTATTTAGTTGAAAGTTCACGTTGATTTTTTTCATTTTTGAGTTTAAGCATCCTTTCTTTTCAAGTGGCAATAACATGTGTTTACTTCAATATATGTGCTATTTGTTTCCTACATTTTCTAACTTTTCTTTCCAGTTTCAAACCTACTTTAGAGCTGTAAAGTTTAAGTATAACAGAACACACTGTGTCTGTGGTTTTATAAAATGGTTCACGGATAATTTCAGGCTGAGGGAGGTGGAGGGTCCTTCTCTTTGCTGGCTGTAGATGTGGTTGGTTCTGCACGAAGTTCAATTTTCTTGTAGAGTTTAGCTTCATTTCCCACTTCTCTAGCATTCCACTTATGTGGTCTTCCTGTATGTGATTGTGGTTGTGTGCGGGAATGCATGAAATACAGATTGAATGACATGCGAAAGTAGGATTTATAGTGCTGTGTTTACTGCAAACAGTGGAATGCACACTAGGTTTCCACAGAAATCCCTGCCTAATTCCTTGAAAAGAAATTGCCATACACCATTTAGTTTTAAAGACGAGGGCTTTGATTTGCAGTAACAAACACTACAGTACACCATGTTCCTAAAGATTATCCGATGTTCGCATTAGGTAAATAAGGTCATTAATTTCAGTCACTAAATTATAATCAGCTGCACCAGCACAAGAAAGCTCATAAAGTACAAAAAAAGTCTTGACACGCTCGTAAATGTTTGAATGACTACTTCGCCCGCTCAATTTTATGATCAAGAAGAGCGCTCCTAGTCGCAAAAAGATGCGTTTCACGAGCCTGAGCGGGAACCAGTTTCACGACCAGCGAGGCCTTGTATTTCCCAGCCTTTTATAATAACGTAAGCAGCGATACGTACATTTATATTGCCTCCATTTTCTTTTTCTTTCTTTCTTTCTCTTTTCTGCATTGTAATTAGCTCTCTCCGTGTTTTCATCACGTGTGTGCACCTTAACTTGTATCATAAGCTGAACAAAGAAACAGGTAGGGAATATCGTGAATGCATTCTACCGTCTCCACCCGCAGGAGAGAGAACACAGTTATTGATACAAGAGACAATGGAACCGGTCAGCAAAGCCAAATAATACGCCTCAGGGTTTCCCCATCCTAACATTCGTTCCATGGCTAAATGGCTAGCGTGCTGGCCTTTGGTCCGAAGATCGCGGGCTCAATTGCACGGTGGGTCGGGGATTTTAATCTTCATTGGTTAATTCCGAAAGTTTCGGGAGCTGTGTTTGTGTGTGTGTGCCTTCTTCAGCATTAGATATGGGAAGAACCAGGCGAGTTGGCCGTGCGGTTAGAGGCGTGCGGCTGGGAACTTGCATCCCTGAGATAGTAGGTTCGAATACCACTGTCGGCAGCCCTGAAGAAGGTATTCCGTGCTTACCCATTTTCACACCAGGCAAATGCTGGGGCTGTATCTTAATTAAGGCCACGGCCGCTTCCTTCCAACTGCTATGCCTTTCCTATCCCATCGTCACCATAAAACCTATCTACGTCGGTGCGACGTAAAGCCACTAGCATTCTCTTAGACGCGCAGGTTGCCTATCAGGCGTCAACTCGAAAGATGTGCATCAGTCCAGTCCAGAGGTCATACGCGATTAATTACGCTAACAATGGCTATTCCAATATCTGCAGGATATATGCCTGACAGCAGTCGCTTTACTGGCCCATAACGGACTGTATTTGGCACACGGCTGTTTTATTGTTAGTTTGATCTGAGAGCTTCAACGGAGTTTACTCAGGCTTTCGATATCAACTACGGAGCGGTTTATTAGGAGTGAGAGTGGGTCCCGTCATGAGAGCCATGCTGCCGACCTGAGAATAGTGCTAACCAAGTGGCACTCCAATATCAGGTTGGGCAGCAGTCGTTTTAGTAGCCAAGGCCATTCAGAGTTCGTATGTGCTTTATGTTCGTATCTTCAATTCAGTCGTGTGCACCTTACTAGTAGCATATAGGGAATTTCATATCTCAGAACCTACGAAAAATGTTATCGAGGTAGTGGTAGTGGTAGAGGAAGTGAATATTGTTTGAGGTTGAAGTGCAGCTAGCCAGTCATCCCTATTCACCTTGCATCGTAAGGAGAAAGGCGGTACCATTACACAAAGGAAAGGAACAGGTGCAATTGCCATAGAACTGAAGACTCAGTGTGTCTCACAAAACCAGATCCATGATGTTAGGGTAGCGTTCCTGCTTTTTACCTGGAGACCTTGCTTGGATTCCTGGCAAGAACGAGAATCTTATTTCTGGACTGAAAACTGGAACAGTTCGACCTACTGAAGAGTTGTCATTTATGGACCCAGTTACAAAAGCACGTTGATCACGTAGAACAACAGTATCCGCAGGCCTTCCGATAGGGCATCAGTCGCCGTGGCAAAGCAAGATTATTTATGGATTGTATTATTAAGGAGAGGTGTACCTCACTAAAAGTACAGTACCTTCATTGTCATGGTCAGAAGAGAATACATTTTGACCAGAGGGAAGGAAAGATGAAATTGCGGTGTCTGGTATAATTAAATACAACACACGTATCTTGCATTCGGGAGATAGTGGGTTTGAACCCCACTGTAGGCAGCCCTGAAGATGTTTCTCGTGGTTCCCAATTTACACACCAAGCTGGGGCTGTACGATTGCTTCCTTCCCACTCCTGGCCCTTCCCTACCACATCGTCGCCATAAGACCTATATGCGTCCGTGCGACGAAATACAAATTATAAAAGCGGAAATATTTCATGTGTTGGAATCAAAATATCACTTGGATTTTTTAACTTCTAGAATTTAGCAGTCAGTTTCCTTGTCATCCTTTCATTCAGACTTTTACTCACGATATATTGCACGAAAACAAGATACTGAAATGTGTGTGTAACTTACCCTCTGTATACTTTTGAAACTCGAATACGATCTGTATGCTTTACTTTATTTCATAACGTTACCCATACATACAAAATGTCTGAATTTATTCTTTAGGAAGGAAATCTTCACTTCTCTAATGTGACACTTGACTGACAGCCATGTGAGATATAACTTTTGAAGGGATGAAATATTTCAACAAAACATTACATTCACACGCAAGCGGGTTCTCTGTTACACCGGGGGAAGAAACACTCTAACATTCCTTTTTCTTATCCTAGCCGAACAGTTATTGAAAAAATCTGCAATGTTTATCTTAATGTAATTATTGGAATAGCGGGGGCGTTATAGCCGCGTAACACCGTTACAGTGATTAGAGTCGAGGACGATATATGTGGGAATTTTTTAAATAAAATTCAGATTCTGAAAAACCTGGAGGTCCCATGGCTATGGTAACGATATCTAAAGTCGTGTAAAATTATAAGGTACCTTTTCATTTGAATTAATTACTAAATTTAGCATTGCATTCAGCACACCTTACATTCCCATTAGTTAAGATTTATGGTATGCACTGTAACGACGTAATTTTGGTTCTGATGACGGTGATAGTGGTTGTTCAACAAACAGATAAGCATCCGACCGAATCACTAATCAGATTTTTCAGTTGTTGTAGCCTAGTTCCATATACCATGAAGTGTTATTTTCCTTGAAGGAAAGAGCACAGAACTTGGAGTGCCAAATAATGGACTGAAATAATAACCAGTACGAGTGTGTAAATAATTTGTATTTGTCAAATAATAATTAAATTATATTAGGTACCTATTGAAACCAACTCAATATACAATGACGTAGTCTGTTTGCATTTTGTGTGTGATGAATTTATGCAAGTTTCATTCAAATTTTTAGGCCTTTTTTAAGTTTACGAGCCATTTTATGGGATATTTGCAGTTATGTTATTGGTCATTTTTAAATATATTTACGTCATCAAAATCCTGGCCCTGCTCATGACTCATAAAACGTTATAACCCCAGGGTCCCATAAGGAAGTTGTATTGGACCTTTATATTTTCTTATATATATAAATGATATGAGCAAGCTCTCACCAATGATGGCGATCCACATATTGATGGAGAACCTGTGTTGGTGAGGGAGTTTCAACACCGTATCTACACTCGTAATCATGAACATCGAAGGTTCAGCTTGATGAATTTCATTATCACCCAACATTTATTTAAGGTCATCCTAGTCTTTGCTTACGTCTCCAGCCTTATGTCCATACATTCAAATGTCTCACCAGTTTTACCTGAAGTGAAATCATACACCAACGTTCCAGTGAGAAGTGTGACGCAAATCAAAAGGGGCACCTTTGATTGCTTTTAATAAATAGCTGGAAGTAGGTTCAATACAAAATTACTGTCAAAGCAAATTTAAATTTTCAAACTAGTGATTTTAAATATATATTTCTCCTTTGTCATCATAAAATGTCTTCTATATGCATGAGGGAAGTTTGTTGGAACTAGCCGTAACCTACTCATTCATCATTTAATTATTTCGTGCAATCTTTTGGCTTTATTGCCCGACAGTACTTACCATTTTAGCACACTGCGTCTCCAGTTTGAGGGAATTTTCAATAATACACCAATGAGCAAATTACAAAGCAATTTAATGATTGAAAAAACGCAACTCATTGCAAACCTTCATACTTGCTGTTTCTTCACCTCATCACCCGTGTCGCTGCAGCTATAACAGATGAAGGATCCTCGGACATACTTCTCACATATGTAACCATGGTGTCATTCTACATTCAACCCCGTGGATGTTTGTGCAGTAAACGTGGTTTTACACCTAAATTCACTCCCATTGCGGGTTTTTAGTGATTATTAAGGAATATATATTTCAATCATTTAAGTGTACAGTATACTGGGTTTGAATCCGGTATCTTAGGACCCCAAGATCAACACTCTACCACTGATCAACAGAAGGTTTTACAGTGCAATTCTAATTGCTTGTTGTCTGAATACGTAAGGAATAATCAGGATCTGTGGAGAGGAACATTTCTATACATTTGTTTTGATAATATTTGTGAACGTACTTTATTCGTGTTGAGTTTCCTAAAATTTACTAAAGGACCGGCGAGCTGGCCGTGCGATTAGAGGCGCGCGGCTGTGGACTTGCATTCTGAAGATAGTGGGTTCGAATCCCACTGTCGGCAGTCCTGGAGATGGTTTTCCGTGGTTTCCCATTTTCACACCAGGAAAATGCTGGGGCTGTGCCTTAATTAAGGCCACGGCCGCTACCTTCCCACTCCTAGGCCTTTCCTATTCCATCGTCGCCATAAGACCTATCTGTGCCGGTGCGACGAAAAGCCACTAGCAAAAAAAAAAAAAAAAAAAAAAAAAAAAAACTGAAGGAAATGTCATGATAAAGTAAAGTATATTTCTAAGTAAATGGTAATTACCATCAGTCGCAGTACAATGCATTATCTACAGTATACCGGGTTTGAATCCGCTATCTTAGGACCCCAAGGTCAACACTCTACCACTGATCAACAGAAGGATTTGCAGTGCAATTCTAATTGTTTGTTGCCTGAATACATGAGGAATAATCAGAATCGTCAACATGATAGACAACATGAGTTCATTGGTTGTGTAGTAATGGGTTCTTATTATTCTACGAATATATATGGTTTAGTAATGCCATAAGGACCATTACAGATGTGTCTGTTAGGTCATCAGCCCAGAGGCTGGTTGGATCCTCAAATAGCACCACCAAAGGCTATGCTAGTTATAGGGAAACTGCAAAAACCAATGGCAGAGCCCAAATGAGGCGTACTAGGCAAGATGAGAAGTGATGTAGTTTGCCACTACTTTCCTCACTGGGTCAGAAAGTGCTATTGCAGCACGACTGATCCTATGAGAAACACCTTTCATAACACTCAGATGCACCTGTCGTGCTCCAAATGTCATTACTCAGCACCACCCATACCCCAGCAGCTTCCATATTGTCACAGCCATGGATGAGACTGGGACTTCGGTGGAAGCTACACTTTACTCTGGCCTGTGCCAAGAGACGGATACAAAAATACTGCATCCATCAAGAAATGGCAACAGGCGGATATTACTGATACTACAGATATTACTGATAATAAAATGTTCAATTGAAGTATATGAACCTATTACATTCAGTGCAAGTGCCTGGAAGCATATAATTATTCAATTTAAAGAATTATTAGTTTCAGACAGCTAACAATCAAAGACCTGTGGACTGGTGTGAAAATATACATTCTAAAGGAATATCAGAGAGTCTACGCTGTAGGTATTCTAGTTTGTTATAAAATCACAAAATAATAAAGCAGGCCTAATTGTAAATAATCAATAAAATGTAAATAATCGCTAGAAGTCGAATAAAGAAAGCAAGGAAGTCAGAGTATAATGGAGTTTTAATAAATGAAAAATTGTAAAATATGACAATCGGAGAAAATGTGATATCTGCATGCCACTCCAAACCAGATGGATTAACTGGAGCGAGTTGAAGCAGCGTAGCGTATTTTCTTCAAAGCAGCTTCACAGAAAGTGACAGGCGCACAATACCTCCCAGTATTAAAGTGACACATGCGTATGTAAGATTAGTTTGACGAGCAAGGCACTGAATGTTTACCGTAGATTTGAAAGTGGAACGCAAGGGATTTATATTTTATCAAAATATAAAGAAAGCTGGATAACGCTTGGAGTAACTTGTTCATAAAGAATATTTCTTAACGAATACATGTACCATTAGAACTTCCTCAGTAAGATCATTCACATTGCTAAGTATAACACGGAAAAGTAAAATGCAGATAACTTTGGAAAGAAGGCATGCAAAATATGTATTAAAAAAAATATCAAATGAAGTTTGTTGTTCAACGTGACAGATAAAAGTACAAGCACAACAACTGAATTTCCACTATTACGTGGAATGGGATCAAGGGAAACATAGCTTTCGATTTATAACTTTTATATGTTTTGAACGGGATCGAAATAGTCAGTCAGTCAGTCAGTCTGTCTCCACTGATCTCCATTTAGAACAGTCGCCCAGGTGGTAGATTCCCTATCTGTTGTTTCCCTAGTCTTTTCATAAATGACTGCAAAGAATATGGACATTTATTGAGCAACTCCCTTCGTAAATTCTTCCAATCCCCAACTCCTCTTCCTACAAATGAATATTTGCCCCAATTTGTTCTCTTGAATTCCATCTTTATCTTCACTTTGTGATCATTCCTGAAACGTATTCGCTTGCTAATGTCATTCCACGCCATCTCTCCACTTTCAGCTCGGAACATACCACTTAGTCGAGCAGCTTGTCTCCTTTCTCCCACGTCCCCTCATAGAAAATTTGCAACATTTTCGTATTGCTACTGAAGTTTATAACCCTAAGGTTGGTTGGCAGTAGCTCTCTAAAGGTTCTGGTTTTGTGCCATTATCTTCAGTTTTATATAAGATTTGCTCCTCCACCAGTTGACCTGTATATTCCAGTCTAGGCCTTCTGCTACAATTTCACTTGTCCGAATTTACCTAAAACATATCAAGCTGCTTTTCTTTGGATTTTTCCAGCTCTCGAATCAAGTAATTTGGAACCGTACTCTAGTTTGGGGGCTTTCCAGAGACTTATATGCCTTCTCCTTAACATCCTTACTACAACACCTAATCACTTGCATAACTATGTGCAGAGATCTGTGACCTGTTTTTGCAGTCCCGTTTATGTGGTTACCCCAATCAAGATCTTACCCTATTTTAACACCTAGGTACTCGCAGTAATTCCTATAAGGAACTGTCACCCCATCGACACAGTAATTAAAGCTGAGAGGACTTTTCTTGTTAGAAAAGTTCATTACCTAACTTTTAACCCAATTAATTATCATACCATCATACCATTGCCTGCTGTGTATCTTACAACATTGTCGAGGTCTTTCTACAGTTGCTCACAATCTCGTAACTTATGTATTACTCTACACAGTACAACAACATCCGCAAAATTCCTTATCGCGGATTCCAATTCTTTACTCATGCCTTCTTCAGAAGCCAGCTACGTCGTTTTCGGCCATCATCCTTCTTTGATATACCATAGACTCCTCAGTGAGATTTATGATTATATTACCATATTACGTATTGTGTGCGTATATGTACCTGTAGCATGCATTCAGTGTGCGTAATGCAATGAATTGAATTAATTAGTTATAATTTGCCACTGTGGCTAATGAACCCCCTTATGTAGAGTCTGTAACGTTCCAGACGTCACAGTGTAATTATGTTAATTTTATTATGTGTAATTAATTCAGGAATTTAACGTCATGATATTTATCTTGGTATGTAATTTTATTATAATTCATGTTTGATCATTTGCTCACTATCATTTCATTACTTTGTAACTACGACTTGTAAACGAGGGCTGAATATCCTAATATTAACTTAGATTCTTGCGGCATTCGTTTAAATTTAACTTGCAGTAGATTTTCCTCTATCTTGCCACATCACCGAGGAAGAAGGAAGGACAAATTTAGACATCAAATTCTGGGAAAAGCGAGCACGTGTTCAAGCGTTGTAACGAAAGCTACTGTATTTCGACCAGAATAATTCAAACTGATCACCGCCTATATTTTCAAAGGAGCGTCATGTTGCCATGGATACTGAGTGAAAGGGCTAATAGAAGAACAGTTGATATCAAGGTTGGGACCCATCAACTTTAATATCTGGAGTGGGGAGAGACGTGTCAACTGATTGGACCACGTGTAGCGACCTGTAATTAGAGCCAGAAAAGGTTATAAAAGGGCGTGTTGGAGCTCTTGGCATCATTCTTCTTGATTCTTCTTGATTCTTCTATCTTGTATTTCGCTTTAGGTCTGATAACTTGTCTTATGGTTGTGGTACCATAGTGGACTAGTGTGATAGTTGATCACTTCTACATTCATTACTTCGTTACCACGACGTGGTACTTAGGAATTTCTGAATGATGGGTGTATAGCCACTCTCATCAGGAAGTACGAACAGCTCTGTATTAGAACAGTTTATACCAGTCTAAGACAATAGGTAGTATTCAACTAGATAGAAATGAAACTTCAGTGCACATTTTCAGTAAAGTTGGAAGGATTATTAATTGAGTATCCTCTCCACATAACCCAAGGAGGTTTTTCTAACTATGACTTAGGGCTCATCTCCAATATATGGGATAGAGCATAACAGGGAGTGATAGTTTCAAAGCCATCATCCAATTAGTGGTTGATGCAATTTGCAAGGCAGGAATGGTACTTAGCTGCAGATGAAGATATCTCAAAGACGACCGGTGATGTCCCAGCTACAAGGATGGAAGCTTTCCAAGGACCAGCAGAACAAGACTACATGGTGAGCAAGCGAGTTAAAAATATTGCAAGTTTTCGCGAAGTAGAGTCATTCAACTTTTTGTTAAATTCATTTCCTATTTTAAATTCAGTTCTCGTTAAACCGTCGTCATTTATATTCAATATAATAAATAGTATTTTCCTAGTTTACTTTAATCAATCTGCCTTAATTAGCCTTTTGATTTCTAATTCTCCTGCTTAATGATTAGTGCACTATCACCCCATCCCTGTGATAAGAGTCCGTCCAAGCTTGATTATAAATTTTTATCTTTAAGTCATCAACTTAAAGATTGGCGCCCTTAGCTTGCATGGTTGCATTTCTCGTTCAATGATTGTTCTCAAAGAGGGGAAGTCACAAGTCTATATTGACGACAAGGTATCTATTAGGTTTCACCCTTTCAATACTAATTAGGTACGTTTTTAAGTTACAAATACCTTTTATTCGACTTGGAGACCGGTTTCGACATATATAATGTTATCATGAGCCATAAAATCACAAATATATAAGCAAAGACATAATCTGCAACTGACCATTCACACCATGTGTCATAAGAGAAGAGTATCAGCTTAACAATTAAATCTGCCGCAGTGACACATTGAAGTAAACATAAAGTCTCTTACTATTCAAAGAATAAAAGAAGGTTCATGAATATATGTAGTCTTTGTGCATCCGTTCAATAGAAGGCTCCGATAGGCTTCAAAAGTAAAGAGTCAATTTAAAACACTCACACGAGCGTCAACCAGAGCGTCGCGAACTTATTTGAGTCACTTGTAATTTATAACTGATAAAATGTTAATACTGATGAATATGAAATCAATCAGTGGCAAAATACGTTAGTCTTGTGAGAAGGAGATATAACATGTGGTAAGTCTGGAGGGGAGGAAGATGGACAAATTATGCAATTATTGCAGGACTAATTGAAAGAGGAACTTAAATTCAAATAAGAAATATAATAAGGAATTATGTTGAATTAAATGAACAATATAAATACAAACTTGATTGAATACATTTTGAACAAACTGAATGTATGTAAATTACACAGAAGGATTTCCCTTTTTTGCTAGTGGGTTTACGTCGCTCCAACACAGATTGGTTTTATGGCGACGATGGGACAGGAAAGGCCTAGGAGTTGGAAGGAAGCGGTCGTGGCCTTAAGGTACAGACCCAGTTATTCCTGGTGTGAAAGTGAGAAACCACAGAAAAACATCTCACAGCTCACACTCGCCAGGTAGGCATTAAGTTTGCCACATCGTATTATGATTGCAGGCGACTTTAATGGGTTTATCTTCAGGCAGTGGCTACTAGACTATTCGTTAATATTCGATAGGTCTTCGTTTAATTCGATGGTTGCCTCTTGTATGTTGTTCGGCTTCGTATGAATATAGTGTAGGATGCCGTCTGTGTATAAGTGATATTTACAGTTCGTCAGTTGTTCTGATAGGTCATTCAAATATAGGTAGAACAGATGGGGTGAAAAATTCTCAACCTGTGCTTACCCCCACTTCTTTTGCCATTTGGACATATTATCTCCCACTGATACACATTGTTAACGTCTACTGAAATAGGAACTTATCCAGAATAATACATTACTAGAATATTTCTAATTTGGCTACTAAACTGTCTCTGTCAAATGCCATTATAAGGTCGAGAAGAATTAGGATAATAATTTGTCTGTTATCCATTGCTAGCTGAAGGTAGCTTGTTAATTTTACTAATGCTGTGGTGGTACTGTTTTTAATCTAAACCCCGATTGTATCTGTCAAGTAAATTATGATGTAAATATTACTCTGTCATTTGTTTGTGTACTAGTTTCTCCAGCACTTTTCCCAGCAGAGAGTGGATACTAGGGTTGCCGATTAAAAGTAAAGCTGGATGTCCTGTACCCGACAGGGGAACCAAGCTAGGACTAGGGATCAAGAGAACGCACTTTTATTTTTCTGGAAGCAAGTACGTGGGAACTCGAAGCGTGGAATGCCAAGCGTGAAACTAGGGTGTGTTTCAACCAAGCTGAGCTAGCGAACACCAGGATGAAAATAGGGGAGGAGTTATCCCGACCACAAGTGGTTAGTGAGGCGGAGAGGTAAACTTTTCACCACCGTAATCTCGCAACCTCCTTTAAAATAGCCCGGCCAACTTCGTTTTGAATATCAAGGAAATTAATGATTTTAATAATATTGAATTGTTACAGGGATCCAAAAGAGCTGTTCGTCATCAATGAATTTTATTAGGGTTTGTGGCGTCCTTTATGGCGATAATTGACTGCAAAAGAAGGAGAATGTGTTTACATATAAGAGTTGAAAGTTACAGAGGCCATGTTTTTAATTTTTCGACATCCACTTTACTGGGGGCAGTCCGTTGAGTGAGTTGAAAATGAGGACAGATATCTATTCATTACTCTGGAATGTGCGATCAGATTTCGTCCGGGGGAGTCTTAACCATCTTGTAAGATCACTGTTCCCCTGATTATCGCACTTTGATGCCTCTATTGCCCCGTGAATAGGATGTATGATCATTTTGAGAGGCGGAATCTTCCTAGTTGATATAAGGTGCGTGAAGCGTCACCCTGGGGCATTCTTCGCTTTTATCTCGTGAGGGACAGACGTGTGTCATTTCCGGGCTACAGTTTCATTTGTGTGTGAACTTTTAATTTAAATAATAGTTGAAATGACTTAAAACAAGTGGTTTATGAGAAGAACTCATACTGGTGAAATAATAGAGTGTGCGTTCGGGTTACTTGACCGTCATTTAGAGCACGAACTTGAACTGATATTATTATTAACTTCATTATCGGAAACAAGGAGGGAGTTATTTGAACCCGTATAATAACTAATATAAGAGCAGAAATAAGCTACTTAACTAAACTACTAAAGAAATATGGGTGTTTAATTAATAACCCTGTATTAGTATTCCTGATCCCGGGACACTGGATCAAAATTCGTGCCGGAAATGCTTGTTAAGAAGGAGCGGAGAGACTCCGCAAGAAACTGTGAATTATCTGGTTTCGTGTCAATCCATATGGCGGGGACGTATTGTCCCATTTATTGAGTAATACGGCGATTTTTTAAAAATTGTTTCATTACGGAATAAAACCACCCTTCTATCTCTGCTGAAGCTAATTACCGTCAGAGGCCATTACATCCTTTTAGAAATACATTATTATTATTATTATATATATATAATTATCAACACGAAATCAAACAGGGGTAATGCAGGAGTTGGTTTAATAATGAATAAGAAAATAGGGCAGCGGATAAGCTACTACGACCAGCATAGTGAAAGAATTATTGTCGCCAAGATAGACACCAAACCAATGCCCACCACAATAGTGCAGGTCTATATGCCTACTAGTTCAGCGGATGATGAAGAAATTGAAAGAATATATGAGGAGATAGAAGATTTAATACAATATGTCAAGGATGACGAGAATCTAATTGTAATGGGAGACTGGAACGCAGTGGTAGGCCAAGGAAGAGAAGGTAGCACAGTAGGAGAATTTGGACTGGGACAAAGGAACGAAAGAGGAAGTCGGCTGGTTGAATTCTGCACTGACCATAATTTAGTCCTCGCCAATACTTGGTTCAAACACCACAAACGACGGCTGTATACGTGGACGAGACCTGGAGACACTGGAAGGTATCAAATAGACTTCATTATGATTAGGCAGAGATTCAGAAACCAGGTGTTGGATTGCAAAACTTTCCCAGGAGCAGACGTTGACTCTGACCACAACTTGTTGGTCATGAAATGCCATCTGAAGTTGAAGAAATTGAAGAAAGGAAAGAATGCGAAAAGATGGGATCTAGACAAGTTGAAAGAAAAGAGTGTGATGGATTGTTTCAAGGAACATGTTGCACAAGGACTAAATGAAAAGGCCGAAGGAAACACAGTAGAGGAAGAGTGGAGAGTCATGAAAAATGAAGTCAGTAGGGCTGCTGAAGAAATGTTAGGAAGGAAGAAAAGATCAACTAAGAATCAGTGGATAACTCAGGAGATACTAGACCTGACTGATGAACGACGAAAATACAAGAATGCTAGAAATGAAGAGGGCAGAAAAGAATACAGGCGATTAAAGAATGAAGTGGATAGAAAGTGCAAGGTAGCTAAGGAAGAATGGCTGAAGGAGAAGTGCAAGGATGTCGAAGGCTGTATGGCCCTGGGAAAGGTAGATGCTGCATACAGGAAAATCAAGGAAACCTTTGGAGAAAGGAAATCTAGGTACATGAATATTAAGAGCTCAGATGGAAAGCCACTTCTAGGGAAAGAAGACAAAGCAGAAAGATGGCAGGAGCATATCCAACAGTTGTATCAAGGTAACGATGTAGATAATTTTGTTCTGGAACATGAAGGGGCTGTTGATGCTGATGAAATGGGAGACCCAATTTTGAGGTCAGAGTTTGACAGAGCTGTGAGTGACCTAAATAGGAACAAGGCACCTGGAATTGATGATATTCCCTCTGAATTACTGACTGCCTTAAGAGAAACCAGCATGGTAAGGTTATTTCATTTAGTGTGCAAGATGTATGAGACAGGAGAAGTCCCATCCGATTTTCGGCAGAATGTTGTTATACCTATTCCCAAGAAAGCCGGTGCTGACAGGTGTGAAAACTACCGCACTATTAGTTTAGTATCTCATGCCTGCAAAATTTTAACACGTATTATTTACAGAAGAATGGAAAAACAAGTTGAAGCTGAGTTGCGGGAAGATCAATTTGGCTTCAGAAGAAATGTAGGAACACGTGAAGCAATCCTGACTTTACGTCTGATCTTAGAGGATCGAATCAAGAAGGACAAGCCCACGTACATGGCATTCGTAGATCTAGAAAAGGCATTCGATAATGTTGATTGGACCAGGCTATTTATGATTCTGAAGATGATAGGGATCAGATACCGAGAACGAAGAATTATCTACAACCTGTATAAAAATCAGTCTGCAGTGATAAGAATCGAGGGCTTTGAAAAAGAAGCAGCAATCCAGAAAGGAGTGAGGCAAGGCTGCAGTTTGTCCCCTCTCCTTTTCAATGTTTACATAGAACAGGCAGTAAAGGAAATCAAAGAGAAATTTGGAAAGGGAATCACAGTCCAAGGAGAGGAAATCAAAACCTTGAGATTTGCGGATGATATTGTTATTTTATCTGAGACTGCAGAAGATCTCGAGAAGTTGCTGAATGGTATGGGTGAAGTCTTAGGTAAGGAGTACAAGATGAAAATAAATAAGTCCAAAACAAAATAATGGAGTGCAGTCGAACGAAGGCAGGTGATGTAGGAAATATTAGATTAGGAAACGAAGTCTTAAAGGAAGTAGATGAATATTGTTAGTAAAATAACCAACGATGGCAGAAGTAAGGAGGACATAAAATGCAGACTAGCACAAGCAAGGAAGAGCTTTCTTATGAAAAGAAATTTGCTCACTTCAAACATTGATATCGGAATTAGAAAGATGTTTTTGAAGACTTTTGTGTGGAGCGTGGCATTGTATGGAAGTGAAACGTGGACGATAACTAGCTCAGAAGGAAAGAGAATAGAAGCTTTTGAAATGTGGTGTTACAGAATAATGCTGAAGGTGAGATGGATAGATCGAATCACGAATGAAGAGATACTGAATCGAATTGGTGAGAGGAGATCGATTTGGCTAAATTTGACGAGAAGAAGAGATAGAATGATAGGACACATCTTAAGACACCCAGGACTTGTTCAGTTGGTTTTTGAAGGAAGTGTAGGTGGCAAGAACGGTAGGGGTAGACCAAGGTATGAATATGACAAACAGATTAGAGCAGATGTAGGATGCAATAGTTACGTAGAAATGAAAAGGTTAGCACAGGGTAGGGTGGCATGGAGAGCTGCATCAAACCAGTCTATGGACTGATGACTCAAACAACAACATATATATATAATTCGCTGGGGCCATCAAGGACCACGTTAAGTCTTGTTGCATTTGACACTGAACTTGGCCTTCTTTAGAGCCCAAATTTCCCTCATTCTTTGTGAGTGGGCCTGCTTACGCTCCTCTGTCCAAGGGGCACCGTGTCTTCTCTTCGGTTGCTCGTCTCGGTTTAGCCCGTTCGTCAATATTTTCTTTCGGGAGAGATCTCTGTTAAGGGCGTCTTCAGCTGAGATATATAGCATTTGAAGGTCTTCTTTGGTATTTCTAAACCAGGGAATTGTGGTTTTGGGGTTTGAATCAAAAAAGTGAAATATTTCTTTAGTTAACTTTCTTCCGTCCATTCTTTTCAGATGACCGTAAAATCGTGCCCGTCTTTTTCTGATTGTGTCGGTAATTTTCTCTATTTTGCTGTAGACTTCCTTGTTGGATCTCTTTTGATGGACTCCATTTCTGTACTTTGATCCCAAGATTCCTCTCACAATTTTGCGTTCTCTTTTCTCCAGTTCTTCAAGGAGTCCTTTGTTGGCATTTAGAGACAGGGTTTTGGCTGCATATAGAACTACTGGCTTCAGAACTGTTTCATAGTGACGTATCTTGGTGTTTTGGGAAAGGCATTTTTTGTTGTAGATTGTGCGGGATGTTTGGTAGGCTATTTCCAGTTTGCGTACTCGCTCCTGAAGTGCTTCTTTGTCCAGTCCATTTTTCATGATGATCTCACCCAGGTATTTGAATTGGTCTACTCGGGTGATGTCCCCGTATTTTGTATGGAGTTTTGGTGGAGCCTCTTTGATGTTAGTCATTACTTCTGTTTTCTCAAACGATATCTGCAAACCAGTTTGTTCGGCAATTTCCTTTAAAATTTCAACTTGAGCTCTAGCGGTTTCTATGTCGTTTGAAAGAACAGCAATATCATCGGCAAATGCTAAGCAGTCTGTTGCGATCCCCTTAGATTTGGTTCCTATTCTCAATGGACTGTAGTTGGTTTCCTGTAATCTCACCCGCCAGGTTCTGATGATCTTTTCAAGAACACAGTTGAAGAGTATCGGGGATAGCCCATCACCTTGTCGGACTCCTGTTTTGATGTCAAAGGAATGCGAGAGACATCCGTGGAACTTCACCTTGGACTTTGTATCGGTCAGGGTGGCTCTAATCAATGCCAACAGTTTCAAATCAACTCCAAATTCATTTAAGATGTTTAGCAGGACTTCCCGGTCAATGGAGTCGTACGCTTTCTTAAAGTCCACAAAGACAGACACATAATGCTTGGACCTTAGTGTACAATATCTGATGATCGTTTTGAGATTTTGGATCTGTTCAGTTGTTGAGCGACCTTTTCTGAACCCTCCCTGGTATTCACCTATTTGATGATCGACTTGTGCTTCCAAACGCTCCAGGATGGCAAGTGATAAAATTTTGTAAGTCACGGGTAGCAAAGATATTCCTCTGTAGTTGTTGATGTTCTTCATGCTGCCTTTTTTGTGTAATGGATGGATCAAAGCTATTTTCCAATCTTCAGGTAGGGTCTCCTTGTTCCAAATTTCTTCTATTTGCTTTTGCAAGATATCAAGTGATTCCTCTGGGGCATATTTCCATAGTTCTGCTACTACTGAGTCTTCCGCCGGCGCTTTGTTATTTATGAGACGGGCAATGTGGCGCTTGATTTCATCTCTGTCGGGTGGTCTGGAATCTGGGTACCTGGGTAAGGGTTCCTTGGTTTCAATGGGGCCTTGCGGTTTAGAGCAATTAAGTAAATTCTTGAAGTAGTCTGCCAGAATGCTGCAATTTTCATCATTTCACGTCGCCAGTGAGCCGTCCTTTCGCTCAAAGCATAGAGATGGTGGTTTATAGCCAGTAAGTTTGCGTTTGAAGGCTCTGTAGTACTCTCTGCTTTCATTCTTCCTAAAGTTTTGTTCTATCTTTTCAATGAGAGATTTTTCGTATTTACGTTTCTCAGTTCTGAACACCCTAGCTGCTTGGGCACGTTGGATTTTGTAGGTTTCCCAATCATTTTCTGATTTCGTAGAGTAGTACTGTTCCCACGCATTCAGTCTTTCTTGGAGGACTGATTCGCAGGCACCATTCCACCAGGCATGCTTTTTGCTTCTCTTGATTTCTGCAACGTCTTTGGCGGCCTCAACAAGGAGACTTTTGGCGTTGTTAAAGTCACAGTCATTTGGTCAAGCCTTCTCCTGGAACTTCTCGACCCTTTGCCGAAGTTTATCATTGTCGAAGCGTGTGATCTGTTTGGTTGTCTTCCTTGTGTTTGCGGGAATTGGTTTGAATTTGATAACAGACATATAATGATCTGAGGCCACATTGATGCCTTTCTTTACCTTGACATTCATAATCTCAGGGCTGTTTCTCCTGGAGATTGCAACATGATCAATTTGGAACTCTCCGAGAGCTTGGACGGGAGAACGCCAAGTCATTTGCTTTCTGGGAAGATGGCGAAAGTGGGTCGACATGACCTGCAGGTTGTGATTTTCGCAAATGGACACCAGTCTTTTGCCGTTGGGATTGGTTCTTTTGTGAGCAGGGTAATTTCCTATAACTTTCTTGTACTTCTGTTCACGACCTAGTTGGGCATTGAAGTCACCCAAAAGAAGCCTGACATGGTGTTTGGGGATTTTGTTTCATTTTTCATCCAGTAGGTCCCAGAAATTATCAACTTCGTCTGGATCAGACTTGTTCTTATCGTTTGTAGGAGCATGTGCGTTAACTAGGGCGTAGGTTTTGTTCGCGCATTTAATTGGGAGTATGGACAATCTGTCATTCACAGGTTCGAAATTTGCAACCGATTTAAGGATCTTGGTTCTAACAGCAAACGCGGTTCCAAGCATCACAGCTCCATTGAGGATTCCTTTTTGCGCTTTGCTCTTGAAAAATCGGTAGCCTTCGGATTCAAAAATCTCTTCATCTGGGTACCTTGTTTCCTGTAGGGCCATTATGGATATCTGATTTTCGTGAAGAGCTTTGGTGAGGGTTTTCAGCTTGCCAGTTTGTGTAAGTGAATTTATGTTGAAAGTTGCTAGAAAGGTTTTAGATTTTGGCCTGAGTTTTTGACTCTTCGGGGTACACCGAGACGCTCCGACTCGTCTCTTGCATGATGTCGAGTCTCCCCCAGAATCCGAACGAGACTCGTGCGCCGTGGCGTTTACGACGAGGGATTTATCCGAAGATTTACCCCCTGGGGTATGTTTCTTGAAATGTTGTGCCATCATGCTTTTTGATTTGACTTTGCTTTGGACGGGTACCCATCCTTTTACAACTAGGGTTGTTAGCCCTAGAGGTTGCCTCAAGATGTTTTCTGGCTTCTGGTCATTTACCAGTCTACGCCGTAACCCTGGCAAGGGACAAGTTTTTTTTTCACGGTGGTATTTTATTTCCCTACTACCCTCTGACTCTGCTGGCGGCAGAGCCAGCGAGCTTCCCCAATTCCAATGGGACGCGCCCGATGGAGGTAACCGGTAAATCCCCACACGGGTATTATTATTATTATTATTATTATTATTATTATTATTATTATTATTATTATTATTATTATTATTTAGGGATTTCAGATCCATATTCAATCGTCGCAAGATATGAGTTTGGATCTCGCTGGCATCCGCCAAGAGCGGGTGGGTTTTCCCACAGCAACCAGATGTATTCAGTGTATTTTGTTGTGTGTATTGGTTGTGTTCTAGGTTTTATCATTTGATTGTTTTCTGGAATGACGTTGGTTATGACACAACGGGCAATTTATGTTGTGTGTCCAGAGTCACGGATTTATTTTTGACCCGTGGCATTTTTTATAATAATATGATGATGTACGTTATTTCGTAGGGTAACGGGTTAGATCTAGATTAGGATTCACTGAGACTTGTGTGTGAGTTATATAATGGTACCTCAGTGTCAGTAGGGATAGTTTGAGTGAGTTTATTTGTTTATTATTCCGTATATGCGAGATCATGATAAATATATTATATAACAGGTATACTTATTTTCGTCCTCAACATATTTAAACAATTATCAACATGTTAGTTGCGAAATTTGTAATTATTAATGTAATGGAACATGGTTATTTTGCATCAGGTCCAATAACTAGAATATGGAAGTGCCTAGGAAATATGATCATGCAGCTATAGGTGGTGGTGGTGGTGGTGGTAGTAGTAGTAGTAGTAGTAGTAGTAGTCTTTGTTCTATCTTATACAGGGTGGTCGCAAACAATGTGAAGCGTATATACGTGCGCTAGAGGGGTGGCTATACTAAGAAATATTTTGAAAAAAAAATTCTTATTTTATCAGCAGTTGAAGTTAGCAAATTAGATCGACTCACCGGTGAATTCAAATGGGCTATGTGAGGCGATGTTTCTAAATCTGCACGTGACTAAAGACCGGCTTGAGATCCATGCCGATAAATCAGCATCAAACACCAACACACCGTGAGTTTCAACTGGTCCCACCGTAGCGTACTTGCTACGGCGCAATCCTGTCAAAACGGAGGTCCGCGTTTCCAATCCTTCCCCAAGCGAAGTTTTTCTTTTGATTGGTGCTCTCAATCCTCTGTTATATTACGTTGAGATTTAGCAACACCGCCTTACATATCCCATTTGAATTCTGCTAAGAAGCGACCTGACTGACTCACTTTAGCAGCTGATACAATGAGATAACGAATTGTTTATTTCAAATTATTTATGTATGGCCACCACTCTAATTCCCTTATGTCCAGTTCACGTTTATTTCCGACCACCGTGTTTTAACCACACAATAAAATATGCAGTACATACGCAAATACGAACTTCTTAACTAAGTACGAACCGAAACTAAAATGAAGATTATCATATTGTATTTGCCTATAATACTTGGCAAATTAGTGACATTTGTAAGCATAAGGCATTAGCAAGAGAAGTGCAAAAGAATTGTTCATTTATAAAGCCCACACACATCAAATCCATTAATTGGTTCATTTTTTATTGATTGATTGATTGATTCATTCATTCATTCCAGTAACAGATGGAATATGCTACTTGATATTCTCCAGGAAATGACCATAGCAAACACTTTATAAACGATGGTGAAAGTATGACTGTACAAAGCAGTTCGATGTACAGGAATTGAGCGAGAACGTGTATTGTGGTGATGATGACATGTTAAAATCTGGATGCCAAGTGTACTGGTGTCGAAGTTACTTGTGTGCCGATACGTATATTCTTATCTGTTTCAATTCTAGACACCTTAGCTGCTTACAAGCAGAATTTACATGTGAACCATGTTGTAGATTATGACACATGCATTTTGTGATGGTTGGAGCTGCGGGCATCGGTCATTTGTTAGGTCAATAAGTACAATTTCACAGCAGTTAGGCAAAATAAATATGAGTACCTGAACAAGCGTTATTTGTAATTTTGAAAGAAGGAGATTCTTTAGCTACTTCAAGGAATGCAGAAATGTGTATACCTTTATACACGTAATTGCTAATAATAATTAATAATGTTATTTGATTTACGTCCCACTAACTTCAGTACTTTTACGGCTTTCAGAGACGCCAAGGTGCCACAATTTAGTCCTGTGGGAGTTATTTTTGTGCCTGTAAATCTACCGACACGAGGCTGACGTAACCTTCGAATACCACCGGACTGATCCAGGATCGAATTTGCAAAGTTGGGGTCAGATGACCAGCGCCTCAATCGTCTGAGCCAATCAACCCCCTGTACACGTAGTAGTGGTATATTTCGTCCAGCTTAGCGAGTCTCTTAGGTCGATACCAAAGTTCCTTATTGTTGATAAAGTGTGTATAATGCCATTGCTTAGCGTTATATTTGGGAGGCTAATAGAATAGGCAGAGTCTCAAGAGACCGTTAGAATGGCAATTAAACAAACAGCTGACGCTGTCGAATGGCTGAACACAGAGTTTTGAGGTGCAAAATAATAACTACCATTACAAATTATTCCCTGTTTTTACGATACCAGAATCTGGTTATCTACCAAGAAAAATTTATAAACATGACTACATTCAAATGTCACTGATCTGAGGTTAGATAGAAACCATGCTCTTTTCACCGAACGTCAGTGCTCTGCCATCTATACCACTTAGCATGGTTCGATTTGGTGGCATTAAAGTCGAATGTTCACATAAATCACGCAATGTGTATCAAGAATGACAAATTTTAAGGTTGTATCACAATCCACAAAAATTACCTTTAAAATCTATGGAGTGAAAGCTGTTTATAT
Organism: Anabrus simplex; assembly: GCF_040414725.1. Taxonomy (NCBI): domain Eukaryota; kingdom Metazoa; phylum Arthropoda; class Insecta; order Orthoptera; family Tettigoniidae; genus Anabrus; species Anabrus simplex. The sequence continues at coordinate 242,926,495 of NC_090270.1, read as the reverse complement.
GGCATCAGTTACTTCATGGCTTTATATGAATAAGTCAATTAACATCGTTAGAGTAATACATTTAACGACAGTAATTATACGGTAGTTATGATATTATTTATTTAGCGTATCGCTTTGGGACGTCCCCATCGGACGGACAAATCACCATAAAACGCATCATAAGCCGTAACTCCATATGAACACTGCGGAGAGGATTTATTTTAATCCAGGAGCTTAGCGCACAATATAGTCATTCGAAATTATATATCACCACCTCCCCTACCCTGCCTTCACACATAGTATAAACTCCGGGCGAATGGAATAAGCAGACCAGCCTGGAGCAGCACTATACGGTACGAGAATTCATATATCGTAAATGAAGAAACGAAACCTCGTACGTCAAAACGCTCTTCCTATACATTAATTTTCTTAAGACTAGTGTAAAGAAAAATGAATCTTACCTTACCGCACTGTAGGAATATATATTTGAGTGACTTATTTAGGCGCTCCTCGAGTACAATATATAAGGAGCGATCAAAAAGTTTCCGTTTGAGAGCGTTGCTGCAGTGGACATGCAAAGTAGCGCGACTCTGATGCGGGTATTATACAAGCACGGACACGTAGGCAAAGGGATTAGCGTGTCAGTCGTGTCGTGCCGAGGTTAAATACGGCCACGTGGACTATGGCAACGTTATTACCAAACGCGTCCAAACAGTACCAACGTGCTGTTGTTCTGTTCTTGACTGTCGAAGAACAAACACCCGTGGACATTCATCGGAGAATGAAGACTGTGTATGGGGCTGCATGTCTGTCGAAAACTACAGTTGTGGAATGCAGTTCACGTTTCGACACAAGGTGCCGGTCGATTTGGGAGGCCAACCTCATTCATTACGGGCAACAACAAGCAAGTGGTGGATGAGGCGATTAGGGCGGACCGGCGCATAGTCTTGATCTCTCCCCGTACAATAATCACGCATTCGGTCCCCTAAAAATGGCGTTGTAGGGTCGGCGCTTCCTATCGGACGAGCAGGCGGTTTTGGACTTCTTCACGTAGCAAAGCACAGTGTTTTACCAACGGGGATCTTCAAACTGGTACGTCGGTGCGATGAGCGCCTCAATGCTCACGGCCTCATTGGTGTCCCGATTCAGGACTGCAAGGCCGTCTAATGGAAACATTTGATCACCCATTATATTTGAGATTCACTCTACACAATGATCACAACGAACACTGTTCTGATTGACCGCATATCCATACTGTAACAATAAATGCCGTACTTGGGCTAGCAGAGCATAAGGTTCAACTCAGGGCGTATGCGGTACTGAACTAGAGTGGTAATAGAGGGGAGAGGTTTATCGAAATAAAGTTCCATTCAAAAAGACTGAATTTATTAAAAAATATTAAAATTTCCTATCACCTCTGTACAGAAGAAATACTGGGAAGTGTTCTTTCCTCGTCGTAGGGTTGGTTATGTCCTCGAACTCCGGCTGCTCCTCTCCTCTCTGCACAATGGAACCACGATTCCTCGCTCGATGGAAGTTCTTGAAGATCTCGAATTTCTAGAAGATCCATACGATGTCTAGAAGATCAATGCGGTGTTGAAGTAAGGGTGCCGAAACAGGTCATGTAAATGATAAACGTGAACGCAAACAGCTATGTTTTGGACGTGTTAATGCAGAAAGCGGCTTATGCATAGACGACGAAAAGATATAGTAATGGTTTTAAAAAGGTTTATAACACATAAAAATTTAACATACATACATACATTATCTTGCTACACTTGTACCAATTAACCGTAACTACCCCGGTGTATTATGCATGCCTTATCAAAAATCTAAAATGGGTTTTTGAACCCAAAATAGCTTACAACCTCCCGTTAAAACAAACATAAGTCATTATATCCATAAAAACATCAAAGCGCACCAAACCAAGCATCGGTCAAATATTCGCAGACACTCAATCGAAGGTCAAAAAACAAGATGAATCACGGATTTTCATATCCCCCTCCCCAAATCCTCCCCTCTTAACCTATCTGGCTAAGTTTTGAAGCACTCACTACGATACCTTACTGCTGATTCCACGATAGACCATGCCAAGCTCGGTCGTACAACTGCTAAGACTTTATCAAAAACGTTTTTGTTTACATTTTACTAACGTTTATGTGGTGCACTAATCAAATGAACCGCTAACTACAAAACAGACATATCTGTATAGTGTTGCCAAGCTGCACGGAATACATTCTCCTGGTTAAGTGATTAAGCTCTTTGCCATTTCCTGTTTTTCGTGTATTGTTTCAGCTGCGTACCACGCACGCTGATGAAGCACGTAAGTTGCACTTTTTCTTTGACTTGATTTGCAAATATTTAAATTTCAAACTTAAAAGTTATAGGTTGTAGCGATCCGTCGCAAATGTTTTATTTGTAAAGCCTGTGGATTGAATTCAATAATAACTCACGGATCAATACGGTTATATATCTCCGTCTATCGCCTCCATGATTGCTGCTAAGTAATCTCTTCCTGTTTCCCTTCATAATATCATTCTAACAGATTTATCATGTATTTCCACATATCACGTGAAGTGAAATGTAAATGAAATCTTTGTTATTTGACTAAGCGCTGTAAATTGAATTCAATAATGACTTACGGATCAATACGGTTATATATTTCGGCCTATCTTCACCATGATCGCTGCTCACTCATCCCTTACTGTTTCTCTTGATATCATTCTAACAGTTTTATCATGTATTTTCACATATCCAGTGAAGTGAAATTTAAGTGAAAGTTTTGTTATTTTACCAAGTGAATTTTCTATATAATCAGCTTGTTGTTGTCTTTTACTGTGGGTTATCGATCTACTCTTGTAGAATATGTAATTATAGTGCCGGGCTGAGTGGCTCAGAGGGTTGAGTGCTGGCCTTCTGAGCCCAACTTGGTAGGTAATTACATAGATATTGAAGAATTAAACGTTAAGCATTCCCCTAAAGTACCATTTCACTTAGTGTGAATAAAATTATTTATAGCCTAGGTTCTAGTGCCTCATTCCCCGACTTAACATACCGATTTTCATTAAATTCTCTTCAGTCATCACTCCCTCTTGTTTTATTCTTCAAGAGATAATTCCTCTACGAATATTTTTTAATTTAGAAATAATCATCTTCCCAATTTTCCTTGTAGATATGGACCGATGACCATGCGTTTTTCACACCTTAAAACCATCCTGACGGAAACCATTGCCAGTGAACACACCTGAACCATATTTCCATCGACTGAACAACACAAGTCTTAATTCATGACTTCTGTTATCATAGTCGGTATGGTAAAACTGTGCAAGATATAAATGATCGTAAATTGTTTTCTCTATAAATTCTGTTATATTGTACAGTACTTTTTGACAGGAGTGATACTCATGTTTTGCATGTCATCCCCTCCCCAGAGAGTAAATCGTATGTGTACAAAGTTTGCTTGAGAGCTATGCTTCAGCATACATCCATAATCTTGGTCTTATTGGACATTCCGACTGGGGCTGAACTATGACTTAAATGGCATCCAGATTGTCACAGTTCCTCTAGGGGACCTTGAAAACTGTGGATTCGACATAAATATCACAATACTAAGGGTGTCGTATCCCCTTAGTTCCTTTGTCTCAGATGGTAAGTTGTTTGTCTACCACGTTTGGTTGAGAGCTACGCTAGAACATACATACTTTTATCCGTAATCTCGATCATTTTGGGCAAATTCTTTTCCACAACTTCTCACCGCCGTGCCAATGGGGCTCATCATGGACTGAAATTATATCTGTAGTGTGATTATTCATCTCAGCGACCTCAAAACCTATGGATTCTACATTAATATAGGTCGTTTTTGCAAACTTCACCCCCTTTCCATCCCCACCCAAAAGTGTCTTACGAGTGTCTTACACCACAGTATATTTTTTCCAGATAGTATTTCATGTGTGTACGATTATTGGTTTGCAGCTGTGCCGAAACGTACATGCATAATTTGGCTGCTGTAGAATCCTAAAGCTGGCGTTGCCGTGGTTACGGCAGTTCCTCTCTTTATCTGATAGTGTGGTGCCAATATATCCATAAAGGTGCGCTTGAGGGCCTTATAACATGGTTTTGGGGGCCGTAGGTCTCACCGAGTATTGTTCTTTGCCTTGAGGAGCTTAAAATGAGCTTTGTTACGTCCTTGGACGACAAATTCAATATTTCGCCTATATTAGCCTATTATCTTTATATCTCCCCCCGGCGTCCCCCTCCAATATATTTGAAAACAAAATACAGCCCATGTCCCTCGGGAATAATGTATATTTACTTTAGTAAAACATTTCTTTTTATAATCAGTCCAGTACTTCCTGAGATTAGCCATTACATACAAACGAAATTTTCCTCTTCTTCAGTCATCACTCCCTCTTGTTTTATTCTTCAGGAGATAATATTTTTACGAATTTTTAATTTTATGAAAATCATCTTCTCAATTTTCCTAGTCGATATGGACCGTTTCGGCTTTGGGTCATTTTGGCATAAATGGTATAGTTAACTATGCAAAGGATAACAGGATTATACCAAAGACAAAAATACTGTACCCCACTAAGGAGTTAATTATTTGAAGTTATGGAACACTTTCTTCATTTAGAAATAATTGTATGACACACTCGACACATTTAGAATTCTTACTAGTTAGAAATTTAAAGTACCATTACCGGGCGAGTTGGCTGTGCGCGTAGAGGCGCGCGGCTGTAAGCTTGCATCCGGGAGATAGGGGGTTCGAATCCCACTGTCGGCAGCCCTGAAGATGGTTTTCCGTGGTTTCCCATTTTCACACCAGGCAAATGCTGGGGCTGTACCTTAATTAAGGCCACGGCCGCTTCCTTCCAACTCCTAGGCCATTCCTATCCCATCGTCGCCATAAGACCTATCTGTGTCGGTGCGACGTAAAGCCCCTAGCAAAAAAAAAAAAAAAGTACCATTGCTACTGTGAAGTGAATTATCTTGCATTCATCGTTGTCTTCTGTGTAAATAAATTATAAATGTAATTGTTTTTCCGAGTAGAAGCACTCCGTCGAAAACATTTATCAAGCCCTGAAGTATGAACAGCGAGAAGAAACTGAGCCCGGATAGCTTCTCTCTAATTAATCACCGTTACCAAGAAGGAACGTCTGAATTATTTGTTAAGTGCTGCGGCGTTTTGTAAATAACATTTGATATTTTTGGAGAAGGTAGGACTAATTCAATTATTCGGAAATCGCGCGGAAAATTGCTCTTTACAGAAGATATATCTCCAAAGACATTAACCTGAAGACACATATTTCACGCAAAAGGGTTCGATAACGAAAGATAAGAGGGTTCCTACTAATATTTAGTCTTGAATATACCGGCACACGATGTTTCAATTAGATTTTTTCCAATCACTTGAGCTTATTGAATCGTCTAGTATTACGATGACAATGAGAATTAAATTCCACAGCCTGTTTTCAGTCAGTAGACCGGGTCAGGAATGGAATGAATGAAACCCCCATCTAGCGGCGAGGATAGGAATTGTGCCGGCTGCCGAAGCCTGTCGCACTCCTCTGGGGCAGTGATTAATGACTGACAGATGAAACGAAATGATATTGGACAGTGTCGCTGGAATGAATGACGGGAGGGAAAACCGGAATACTCCGAGGAAAACTGTCCCACCTCCGCTTTGTCCAGAACAAATCTCACATGGAGGGAGCTGGATTTGAACCACGGAACCCAGCGGTGAGAGGCCGGCGCACTGCTGCCTGAGCCACGGAGGCTCACTATTTAGATGAATTATACAATAATGAAAGCATTTAAAATTGCCTCAAAACGACCATGATTACCAATTGAATATGAATATATGGGTTGTATATAGTACATTTAATAAGGAAATACCACTGTAATGAATGGATGCCCGGAAAATATTCGCACGATGTGTAAGATGTTTCAAGATATGAATGGAACGTTTTAAATAGCTCTAAAAGTTGTAGTGAAAAGATCCTTACTGAACTTGAATTTTGCGAACAAATTTACAAGAATTCCGTGGATGATTGATCAAGCAACAATCATTAACCATGTTACCACTACTCCTCCATTTTTCTAGAAATACTTCCCACGGTTTGTTCTATACCGTGCCGAGTAGTATTGTAGGGTCTACTGATTTGCATGTTAATGTCAGAAGCTGAATCTGCAGTACATGATTGATAGTGTTCTCTAAACAGGTACCAAGTATTTTCTGATAATAATATCATAACTTCGTGTGGCTATTTCTAGCCGAGTGCAGCCCTTGTAAGGCAGACCCTCCGATGAGGGTGGGCGGCAGCTGCCATGTGTAGGTAACTGCGTGTTATTGTGATAGAAGTTAGTTTTATGTGTGGTGTTTGAGTTGCAGGGATGTTGGAAACAGAACAAACACCCAGCCCCCGGGCCATTGGAATTTACCAATGAAGGTTAAAATCCCCGACCCCGCCGGGAATCGAACCCGGGACCCTCTGAACTGAAGGCCAGTACGCTGAACATTCAGCCAACGAGTCGGACATATTTTCTGACGGAATGCTAAGTTCTTAAATTAAAGAGCTGCAACCAGTTGCAACTTGATTGTATGATGATAATTACGCGACAATTCAGTACGTCGTAAAGATCCAATAATACGCCCCTGTAATATAATTTCTATATGTCAATGGCTGAATTACAGTACTACTACCCTTAGGTTCTATACATTACAGCTGATAACATTTTGGTCATCATCAGTACGCGATTGGCTGCACGTCAGAACATGTTTATTATTTTAATCTACATCAAGCTAAATTCAAATATACGAAAATAATTAACTGCAGCCTCTCCTTCCTCCCTTCGACTTGTTTGATGTTCTTAAGGTCTATCGCCTGTTGATATTTGATATTTATCATAGTAGATATATTTTACTCGTTCTCAGCTTGCGAATAAATATTTCTGACACAACACATTGTTCGCGAAACAACAATGATTAGGTTCTCAGAAGGAAAACTTCATTAAATTTCATCGATTGCAAATGTTAAAAAAAATTAAATTCCTTAGGCCTTTCCAATCGTAAAATTACAAGCGATTGAACACAGTCTAGCAGTGGGCTCATCAGTTGGAATGCTACACCTTTCCAAGACGCCACTGCAAGCCACCTATGCAGGACAATACATTGACGGCGCACTAGCCGCCAGCGTCTTGGAAAAGTGTAGCAATCCAACTGATGAGTCCACTGTTACACTGGGGCGAAATGCTGGTAATTTCATGACTGGAAAGTTCTAAAAAGCATAAATATTTTTTAACTATGATATTTTTAGATGTGAATTGAAATCAAAGTCAACACATTTTGCTATTTCAGCCGGTGATATATTGCAATGCCAAAACGGGAGTTAGATTAGTTCCAAAAAACATGGTTGAGCATACGTAAAAGCAGTGTCCATAGTCCGGAATATTTGAAAGACAACTTCATATCAATTAAACCTAAGCTGATACAGTGCTTCTGGCAAATATTCTTAAGTTGCCTAGAAATTTATATCGGTTCAAGGGAGGAAAGGGAGTACATGAGCGCAACCAATACCTATGTAAAGAAGCCGAATTACAAACACAAATGAATCTGTGAAGTCAGCCTTAGTTTGAAAAGTAAGTCTTATAATTTTACATAACCCAGGATTTTTAAGAGAATTCTGTGAAGAAGGACACTTCCCTAGTGCTGCCTCTTGTGACAGAGAGGAGTATTTTCGACTGTATCAGGGTCACTAACTTCAGAAGGAAGAGTGAACGAAATTAAGCAGAGATCAAATGAAAGACATTCCTCCCTTGATCTTCTCACTCTCGAATTGTTCTAGTGCATTCATAAAGGTACTCCTTTGTTGCTCATATTTCTAGGCCAGAAATATCTCTTCTCTTTCAGTCGTCATCACTGGGAATAAGAGAGAATTCAATCTCGAGAATACAATTTGACTTCAAATGCAACTGTAGAGCCTTTGACTTTGATATACGAAGATACAAGGCTGGAAATGTTTGGCATTGAATTAATGATCATTTTCAACGATGTTGAATCAGGGAACTCCTTCGTGAGTATGTTCTCAATTAGTTTTATTGCAGGGAATAAGTAATCCAACCAACCAACCAACCAACCAACCAACCAACCAACCAACCAACCAACCAAAACTGATTTGCATTTAGGGTATTTGGCCAGGTGGCATATTCTGTATCTGTCGTTTAGTTTTTCTTAAATTATTTAAAGAATTGTAAATTCATCAAACATTTTCCTCATAAAATTATTTCAGTCCCTCTTTCTTCTTCCCTTTCAGAACTGAAAGAAAACTGCATCTGGGATTTTCGTTTGTACGTAAAAAGTTACTAAAATGCTTTTAAATACATATGATTATAGTTTATTTTACAAAATAAAAGCTATCATCTGAAAAAGCACCCTCGCTTGTCAGGATTTATTTCTTTCCTTACAAAAAAATAGCTCAGTTCATGTGAAGATATATATATGAACATGGCCAAATGTTCTAGTTTACAGTGTACAACAATTTAAGACAATTAAAATCTTATATATTACATTTCGTACATCGAGTACGAGTTCTGCTTTCACAGTCCACTTGGTGGCAGCACCGAGTACTCCCGTATGCATTGCCTGTAGGGGAACCTAGCGCGCACATTTGTGCATATCAACATTAAATACCTCATGGTATTACGTACAATGTTATATCTTCACAATTTACTTTCACTAACCAATTTAAACACTTCATTGATTACATTCTGATATTCGGTAGTACTTCAATATTAATATGAACTTAATAAATTAATACTTACTTTGACATTACAGCTTCCCTCCATCTTGCCGATCAACTGTATTTTTAAACTCTTCTTCCCGAATCCCGATGGTTAAGTGCTAAATCAAAAACTGAAGTACATGCTACGTGTCCCGCATGAGCAATGCAGTTCGATCTAGTGCCAATAAAACGTCAACTACGCTCAGACATAAACACGAACCCACACAATTGTGCGTACTCGGTCTGAAAGGGTTCGAATATTTGCCCAAATAGATATTCTTGAATTCCAAATTTATCTTCATATGTGATCTTTCTTACCTTTAAAAACTCCACTAAAATTTATCAGTGCTGATTTTAAAAGTAGGAAAAATTACAATTTGAAAGTACGAAGATAGTTGAGTAACACTGCTCCCTCCAAATCCAAATATAAGAACTGTGGTCTCTCAGGTGTATTCTCCATTTAGTAGTTTGAATTGGTAACATTCCAATACATTCTGATAATCTTCACCTTCGTCCATCGGCCGCAGGAAATAGAAGAGTTCTGTCACCACCTTAACTGAGGAAGACGAGATACCATATCGACTGCAAGGACCCAATGGAGATAGCTCGCACGGGGATTAAGGCATAGGACTTCTGCTAAATTCTACGTCCACGCACGACGGCAGTCACGTAACATGGTCATCAGTCAATAACCTCATTTTTATCAGTCTATTATTCCTAGTAAATAAGGCATATGTCTATGATGTCTGAACATCTGTGTTTCAGCGGTATCTGTGTATGATACTAAGTTAAGTCAACAAAACGCCAAAAAGTAATAAACTGCCATTAACGTTACTGCAAGGGTTGTAGATATATCTTACCGAGATGTAGCTAGTATTGTATGACCTTATGTGAGGGTTCCAACATCAATCAGTCAATGCCTATTTCGAAAGCGCTGTGCGTACAATCTTCATGGACATACTAAGGAGAATTGCAAGCCCTGGTGATGAATATGTCACGGAAGTCTACTTTTATACCATGAAGGATCCCCCACATGATACTTAAATAAATAGGAGCGGCTGCTTGGAAATTACAGCATTTTGCATTCTATCGAATTGAGGATAAATGATATGGCGTATGGCTTATAGCGCAGGGGGTGTCCGAGGACAAGTTCGGCTCGTCAGATGCAGGTATTTCGATTTGACGTAAGTGACCTTCGCGTCCTGATGAGGATGAAATGATGATGCAGACGACACATACACCCATCGCCCGAGCCAGAGGAATTAACCAATTATGGTTAAAATTCCCGACTGCTGGGAATCGAACCCAGGAACCCTGTGACCAAAGGCCAGCATGCTAACCATTTGGCCATGGAACTAAATGAGGATGAAGGCTCAATATATCAACTGCAGCTGTGATGATATAAATCAACATATTGGCACTTATTGAGTGGGCATTTTCGTTCAGGAAACACTGAGCGTAAGACTTCGGCCACAGTGCAAGCAGCGAGCGGAGCGTTGCGTTGTGTGGCGGCATAGATGAAATCAAAGCTGCGTTAGCAAATGTATTTGGCCGTAGTGCCAGCGGCGCGTCATTTGGGAGGGGAAGTTGGCTCAAGGACAACGCTACCCGCCGCTAGCCGCTCACTCCTGTTTTAGATTTCAGCTGCGCCGCTCGCAATGACTGTTAGTGAATTAACAAGAGAAGAGATGTAAGTGCTAATTTCTGAAGTTCAGACCCGAAATTCCCTATGGAACGACAGAGAGAAGAACAACGGAAACGTAATAGTGACAAGTGAAACCTGGAAAGAGATTGGAACGATTTTAAATATACCAGATGAAATCAGTTTAAAATCAACACGGTTATGTGCATGAACAACGTTATTATTATTATTATTATTATTATTATTATTATGCGTCCTATTATTATTGTTTAATTAATATTATTATACTTTGCAATATATTGCCGAGATAAAAATTTGTCTTCGACATTATATCTGACATTTATGGGTCTCTAGAAGTTGGTGTTTGCTTCTGTAGTCGCGCCTTACGTTTTAATAGGAAGTCGAAAGTTCGAATGGACATACAAGTACATTAGAAAAATCTTATGTGGAAATCAATTCATTTTTCCATATAAATGATGAAATTCGCCATGCATTTCACATTATTTATTTACTGGATGATCACGAAATTCTCTGCTAGTCCTACGTCGAATTCTTCAGTTTAGATAGCAAATTTCTAAAATCAGAGACAAACGAGAAAGCTTTGAAACTGCCATTATCTAATCACCACGTACAGGAGAGACGCCGCGCCACTTACTGACTCTCGCTAGATGTCCACACAGACGCTTTCTCCTCTCCACTATTCAACATTTCGATAGCGGCAACGCTCTGCTCGCCGCCTGCACTGTGGCCGAAGCCTAAGTCTACTGGGTACTTTTGTGAGATAGTCGCAATTCGCTTCTTTCACCGTCACCAACTCCCTGATGCACAGCTTTTCCGTTTCTTTTAAAAATGTCCTTAAATAAGTCATCGTGTTACAAGTGTAAGCCTCTTGCTTCAACAGCATAGTAAGATAGGGGAAGGGGTGGAAATATTGTATCTGCAAATACGTTTATTATTTATCTACTATTTATCAATTAAATATCTTGGCAGTTTTAACCCTGTTGTACAAGAGCATATAGGGTTGTAGTTTTGAACAGATTTTAAAATTATTGGTTCTTAACACAAAATTAAAAAAACTAAATTAGTGAAGATGTGGTGAATGAACTTAAGAAACTGTTCGTAGCAGCTGGATTTCATGAACAGATGGTATAATGGCTTTGAAAGTTCCACATTTCAATTGTTTATGTGACACGTAAGTACGAATCTTGTCCTTCCAAACATGTTGCAGTCGAACAGTAAACGGTCTACCGTTTGTGAAGATCCACAAAAGCACAAGTAATCGCCTGCAATGTTAATCCTGAGGTGTTCAAAGTAGCATGGCCGGAGAAAAACTTAGTGAGAATGATTTCGGGCACTAATGTTTTGCACTGGAGTCGGCTATATACACTGACTGACAGTGACAATGCAACATCAAGGAGGAGTGGTTCGAAAGGGATGAAAGTTGGGGAAAAAACAGAGACGGCACGGACGAATAATTGATGTTTATTTCAAACCGATATGCAGGTTACACAATGCGCACGGCATCGACTCAGTAGGATGTAGGACCACCGCGAGCGGCGATGCACGCAGAAACACGTCGAGGTACAGAGTCAATAATAGTGCGGATGGTGTCCTGAGGGATGGTTCTCCATTCTCTGTCAACCATTTGCCACAGTTGGTCGTCCGTACGAGGCTGGGGCAGAGTTTGCAAACGGCGTCCAATGAGATCCCACACGTGTTCGATTGGTGAGAGATCCGGAGAGTACGCTGGCCACGGAAGCATCTGTACACCTCGTAGAGCCTGTTGGGAGATGCGAGCAGTGTGTGGGCGGGCATTATCCTGCTGAAACAGAGCATTGGGCAGCCCCTGAAGGTACGGGAGTGCCACCGGCCGCAGCACATGCTGCACGTAGCGGTGGGCATTTAACGTGCCTTGAATACGCACTAGAGGTGACGTGGAATCATACGCAATAGCGCCCCAAACCATGATGCCGGGTTGTCTAGCGGTAGGGCGCTCCAGAGTTACTGCCGGATTTGACCTTTCTCCACCCCGACGCCACACTCGTCTGCGGTGACTATCACTGACAGAACAGAAGCGTGACTCATCGGAGAACACGACGTTCCGCCATTCCCTCATCCAAGTCGCTCTAGCCCGGCACCATGCCAGGCGTGCACGTCTATGCTGTGGAGTCAATGGTAGTCTTCTGAGCGGACGCCGAGAGTGCACGCCTCCTTCAACCAATCGACGGGAAATTGTTCTGGTCGATATTGGAACAGCCAGGGTGTCTTGCACATGCTGAAGAATGGCGGTTGACGTGGCGTGCGGGGCTGCCACCGCTTGGCGGCGGATGCGCCGCTCCTTGCGTGCTGACGTCACTCGGGCTGCGCCTGGACCCCTCGCACGTGCCACATGTCCCTGCGCCAACCATCTTCGCCACAGGCGCTGCACCGTGGACACATCCCTATGGGTATCGGCTGCGATTTGACGAAGCGACCAACCTGCCCTTCTCAGCCCGATCACCATACCCCTCGTAAAGTCGTCTGTCTGCTGGAAATGCCTCCGTTGACGGCGGCCTGGCATTCTTAGCTATACACGTGTCCTGTGGCACACGACAACACGTTCTACAATGACTGTCGGCTGAGAAATCAGGGTACGAAGTGGGCCATTCGCCAACGCCGTGTCCCATTTATCGTTCGCTACGTGCGCAGCACAGCGGTGCATTTCACATCATGAGCATACCTCAGTGACGTCAGTCTACCCTGCAATTGGCATAAAGTTCTGACCACTCCTTCTTGGTGTTGCATTTGCTCTGTCAGTCAGTGTATTTCGGGAAAAAATAATTCTCTTGTGACAGATCAGTAGTATAAAATTGGACTGTTGGGCAGCCGCCTCCTCCTCAGACCTGAGAGGCCTGATTCGTTGGGTGATGTTACAGCGCGGTGCGGGGCTGCTGTCTAAGAGCGCGTCTTTAGCCTCACATGTCCTTACGCTGGCTACGTGTATAGGCTTAACCTTACAGACCCCCGGGTTAGACCCCAGGCCTAAGGGCATTAATATTACAGACCCATGTTGGATCCCAAGAAGACAAGTTTACCCTAACAGCCAACGTGATTATGGCTAAGAGGGCAAGCTTAACGTAACAGGCATGACTCGTCTAAACCTCGCAGATCCCGCGTTCGACGCCAGGCCTAAGGGCGTTAACCTTACAGATTTAAGTTCGATCCCGAGGCTAACCGCATAACATTGTAGGTTTAAACTTGCATGATGTTAATGGCTAAGAGTGTAGACTTAGCCCCTCGCTGACCAGGTGTTAACCTAACTGGTTGCCCTTCCCTACACCCCGCCTAAAAGTACAGGTCTAACGTTAAGCTGACCACGCTTAACCTAACCTAACCTAACTCACACCCTGTCAAATAGTGTAGTTTTAACTTTACGCTGATCAGATGTTAACCTAACCGGTGGCCCTCCCCTACAATCTCGCTAAAAGTGCAGGCGATAGTGGGTTCTATTCCCACTGTCGGCAGCCCTGAATATGGTTTTCTGTGGTTTCCCATTTGCACACCAGGCAAATGCTGGGGCTGTACTTTGATTAAGGCCACGGCCGCTTCCTTCCCACTCCTTGCCCTTTCCTATCCAATCGTCGCCAAAAGCCCTGTCTGTGTCGGTGCGACGTAAAGCCACTAGCAAGAGGAAAGTGCAGGCTTAGTCTTCCGCGGTCCACGCGTTAACCTAACAACCTCCCCGAACTTGGAGCTGAACTTGGGACAAGATGGCTGCTATAAGGCTTATTACTATGCTTTATTCATAGAGGCGTAATGTCGGAAGGTGACTTCGGGGGCTCAGAGCTGTACTAAGAACAGGGTGGCTGCACATGGGACTATGGAGATGGTGTAAGGCTTAATATGTGTACTATATTCGTAGGGGGCGTAACATTTGGGAAGCATTTGTGGGGCTCGAAGCTGAACCTAACCTCACAGGCTAACTACAAAAGAGTGTGAGCTTAACTTAATGGAAATTATGTTCGATACCCGGACTAACCGCAAAAAAAGTTCTGGCTTAACCTTACGCTGACCAGGCGCAAACCTGAACGTTTGCCTTTCCCTACTCCGGCTTGGAAATAACTTTACATCCTAGCCCATTGTGTAGGCTTAACCTTACGCTGACCAGACATTAACCTAACCAGAAGCCCTATCCTACACTAGCTCAGCGGCTACACGTTGACCTAATGGGACTAGGGAGATGTTGCAAGACTTAATATATATGCTTTATGCATATACGGCGTAATGAAGAAAGGTACCTTCAGCAGCTTGGAGCTGAACTTGGAACAAGATGACGGCACGAGACTAGGGAGCTGATGTTACGCTTAATACATATGCTTTAATCACTGGGGTGTAACGTTAAGAAGCATCTTTGGGGCTCGAAGATGAGCTTCTGCAGAATAATTCCTCCTCCTTCTCTTCCTCCTAATATACTTAGACTTCGCCCTCCGCCTCCTCCTCCACCTCATAGACTTAGTAGCATATGCCTACCTACTCCTTCTCCTGAGAGCAAACTTAACCTACCAGGCACGGATTAGACTCCAAGCTTAACGTCTTAACATCAGAAAGCATCTTTGGGGCTCGAAGCTGAGCGACTGCAGTGTTATTCTTGTTCCTCTCCTTCTTCCTCCTCCTCCTCTTCCTTCTCCTCATTATCATCATAGACTTAGTAGCGTATAACTACCTACTCCTCCTCCATCTCCTAAGTGCAAGCTTAGCTTAACAAGCACGGATTCGACTCCAAGCTCAACCTTACAGGCCCCGGATTCTGCCGTAGGCTTAACCTTCCAAAGGCGTTAGCTTTACAGGCTCAAGTTTGATGCCAAAAGGGCTAGCTTAACATAACTGGGCTGAGCATCAAGCATAATGAGGCCACACAGTTTTTAACACGCAGTGGTCACGTGGTCATGGATATTCACGTTTAGAATTGTTCGCTATCAGGCTTTCTCTCTCTTGTAAATTCAGGTTTTTATATATGGTATGGGTAGGCATTTTTTAATTAGTCGATAATATACTGTGACAGAGTTGCTCGCTTTGTAGTTCAACATGACAAGGATATTGATAGTGTTGATAGATATTGTTCAAGGCTTCAAAATGAACGAAAATATATTTCTGTTCAAAGTGGTTGGATTGGACTGTGTTGTGGACACCAAAAGTCGTGAGTTTAGTATTTAGCCCACATTTCCCTTACTGTTTGCAAACGGATTAGGATAAAAGGCAGATGTAATGGGTGAGAAAGCATTTAGGACTTCAGTGGAAGAAAGAAAGGAATTCCATGCTCTTTCTAGCTTCATGAACGCTCATTGTTCAAGAGCAGATGTAGTGTTTGTAAAGGGTTGTGAAAATAATGAATGGCTGCACGAGTATCTACCATCAACATGTGAAGTGTTTTATCTTTATGAGTTAGGATGCCCATCATTAAAAACTCTTCTGAAGGAGTATAGTGAGGAAACGCATCATGCTAGGAGGAAGAGGAAGTCTAAGTCTATTAGGAGGAAGAGAAGGAGAGGAAGAGGAGGAATTATTCTGCAGAAGCTCATCTTCGAGCCCCAAAGATGCTTCTTAACGTTACACCCCAATGATTAAAGCATATGTATTAAGCGTAACATCAGCTCCCTAGTCCCGTGCAGTCATCTTGTTCCAACTTCAGCTCCAAGCCGCTGGAGGTGCCTTTCAACATGTGTGTTTGCTCTTTGATTGGTTGTGTGGCAATGCATGCCGGGAAGTGAGATACATATGCAAAGTGCAGTGTTAAAATGTCGACAGTGAGAAAGAAACATTTGTAAAAACATCATGCCATATCTATAGGATACTAAGTGTAACGCAGTTGAAAAGGCAATCGTAAAGTTTTATGCTTGCAAAAAGAAACTAAACACGGTTCCTGAAGGAGAGTTGAATGCATTACCGAAGGCATTTTTGATCAATGTAGCTGCGAATGCTGTAAATACGATCTGAGAGAAGGTGCCTCGGTGTGAGTGAGATAGTTTACCGTTGTTTCCCTCTTCAGGGTTCGAATCCATGCCTGTAATAGAGAATTTCGTTTATTCACACTCGGTGACTGTGTGATTGTGTCTCGACACAATCTAGGTTGCCTGTGTGTTAATTTCGATTGTTTTATACTGAGTGAGACATACAGTTATAAGTTCGTATTTGGAAGATAGTAGGTCCGTGAATAACATCTTCGTCTGCCTCGAGGTTGCATGCATGTCAATTTCGATGCCTTGACACAATCCACGTTGGCTGCGTGTCAATTTTTTTAGCTGTAAGTTCGTATTAGGTTTGAGAATGTCATCATCGTCTACCTCAATGTTGCCTGAGAGTCAATTTGGATTGTTTATTTCTCCCCCTCAGCGCGCCATCCTAATTCACCTGGCATATATTTATCATCAAGGTAAGCTTTCTGCTCAGAACACAAGGAGACTGTATGCTGTCGGTTGAAATCCTTACCGTTCATTACAAAATACGTGAATATTAAAAAATTATGAGCAAGGTAAGTAACAACATACCATGTACGTTCTAAACACGAAAATATATATGAATTTAAAAAATGTCAGTCATGTCGCTATCTTGTGAGGTCACAGCACAATGCATTTCCGGTCCTCTGTAAAATGATAGAACCTGTACAGTTTGCTTGAGCCCTGTCGTCATGTTCAGAGTTGTTCATGAGGACAGGTAAGGTCACTCTGTGACGTCACGTTATTTTCCCGTCGGATGAAGACGTAAAACTTTGAACTGGGCCAGACTCCCCACTAAATAGCGCCCGTTGGATGGTGACGTTAAGCCATGTGCAGACTGTACAACTAAGTAGTCTGTCGGACGGAGATGTAAAGCCTAAAAACATGTCATCAATAAAATAGCGACTAGGATAGGTGGGCTCTCCAAGATGGTGTCGGGAAGGGCATCTAATAAGATGGTTTCTATAGTTTCCCATTTTCACACCAGGCAAATAAGATGGCGCCTGAAAAGGCATCTGGCAGGATGGTGTCGGGAAGCGCATCTGGCCGTAAAACTAGGGCCCTATGACGTTAGACCCCTCGAGGGTGGTGTTGGGAATAACATCTTGCAAGACGGCGTCGGGAAGGGCATATGCCTCTAAAACTCAGCCTTGTAATGTTAGGTCCCTCCAAGATGGCGTCAGGAACGGTATCTGGCAAGATAGCATTTCATGGTTTCCCATTTTCACACCAAGCCAATAGGATAATATCTGGAAGGGCATCTAGCAAGATAGCGTTGGGAAGAGCATCTGGCTGTAAAAGTGAGGTTAGGTCCCTCCAAGCTGGCGTCGGGAATGGTATCTGAAGGTAAAACTAAGTCCTGTAAGGTTAGGCCCCTCCAAGATGGCGATGGAAAAGAGATCTGGCAATATTGCATTGAGAAGGGCATCTGCCCGTAAAACTGGGCCCCTCCAAGACGGTGTTGGGTTGAGGTTAGCCCTGCACTCTTATTGAAATTCGCGCCTTACACCTGTCAAACAAGATCACGTGGCCTTGTTGACACCTGTCAAAAAAGAGCACGTGGTCATGGGCATATTGGTAAACAAAAAGCTCGTGGAGTGTGATTAGGGCCCTCCAAGATGACGTCTGTGTGGTTAGGGTTGTTCTCTTTTTCAACTTCTGCGTCCAACACGCGCTTATGTTGGTAAACAAGAGCATGCGGCCTTGTTTGTAAACAATAGCACGTGGTACTAGCGGTCAATGACCCTGCGAGGGGTCAATGACGTCGTGGGAGAATGCTGATTCAGCACACATTGTTTCAGAATCCCTGTTTCTCCACTACTTCCGAGGTGTGTAGTAGCTATTCACGCTAACCACTACACTACAGAGGCAGACACTGACGAGAGAATTAGCCACATGGTTAGGGGCGCGGTTATCATCGTAAATGACAATTTTATAAAGAAAGTAATTATTGAATTATCAATATTATATGTTAAATAAATGCACACATACACACACACGTGCGCGCGCACGCACGCACACGCACGCGACAGAACAGAGGAACTGACAACATGCAACTTTCTGTAGTCTTCCGTTCACGCATCGAACGATAATCCAGCACGCAATACACAGGAATGTAGTCAGGGGTGACCAGAACACACACAAAAAGTTTTCAAACAGAGATCAGTTCGTCACATGAATATCGTCATGACATAAATAATCCATACCATAACAATTATGAAACGGAGAAAGATCATTTGTTGTTCGATCCGAATAAATTCTGACCTTCAGTTTTAGCGGGGTCGCTGGATCGAATCGTTACCGGAGTCGTGGATGAGATTGCGAAATAATAATAATAATAATAATAATAATAATAATAATAATAATAATAATAATGATAAAAATAAAAATAATAATAATAATTTATTGTTATTATTTCTGGCTGAATTATGTCTGATATGTTGAAAGGTTATACTGGCCTTCAGTTTTAGCAGGGTCACGCGATCGAATCGTAATCGGGATCGAGGATGATCGAGGAGATTGTGCAATAGAATTATTATTATTTCTGCTTGAATATGTCCGACATGTTGGCCTTCAGCTTTAGCGGGGTCTCGGCATCGAATCATAACCGGGGTTGAGGATGAGGTTGAATGATTAAATTATTATATTATTATTATTATTATTATTATTATTATTATTATTATTCTTTCTTCTTCTTGTTTCGTATAGGCCAGCTAAGGACCACGACATTCAACTATTGCATTTTGGAATGGGCTTTGATGTTTGCCCAGTAGTTGCGCATCCTCAGGCTGTGTTGCTCCTTCCTCTCCTTTGTCCAAAGGGCGCCAGTCTTCTTTGTTGATAATCTGTCCTGGAACTTCTTATGTTTAAGCATCTTCCTGAGTGCTGTACGATCCTTTAAGATTCCTTCTGTTATTCCCAGTTCCTGTAGATCGTTATTCACTTCCATCAACCATGGTGACTTGGTCTTCCTATTTTGCCAGTAGCTGAGAATCCGGTTGGTCAACCTGGTAGGATGCATCCTGTAGACGTGCCCATAGAATGCTAGGCGTCTCTTCCTTGCTACATTCGTTATTCTTTCACAGTACTTGTAGAGCTCTTGGTTAGGCCGTCTTTTATAACTGTATTATTATTATTATTATTATTATTATTATTATTATATTTATATTCCTTCATGTTAGCATAATAGCCAGAAATAAAGCTCTTCGTTTTAAGAGGGTTTCTAGCCTTATAAACTATGAAGTTATAAGATAAAAGAGAGTTTCTTTTTTTTTTCTTTGCGTTACACCGACACAGATATGTCTTATAGCGACGATGGGATAGGAAATTCCTAGGAAGTGGAAGGAAGCGGCCGTGGCCTTAATTAAGGTACAGCCCCGGCATTTGCCTGGTGTGAAAATGGGAAACCACGGAAAACCATCTTCAGGGCTGCCGACAGTGGGGTTCGAACCCACTATCTCCCGATTACTGGATACTGGCCGCACTTAAGCGACTGCAGCTATCGAGCTCTGTAGAAAATAGAATAGAGAGAGGGTTCGGTTCCCTCCTCATCTATCCGTGTTGTAGTTTCCATAATGAAAATATCGGGATAGTATCTAACTTAAGACCATGTATAACGATCGAGAAAAATCCGTCATGCTGTCTACACGTCACCTCGTAATCTGCATGCCTTCGAACTGAGCAGTGGTCGCCAGCATTTGTCTGGTGTGAACATGTGAAACCACGGAAAATTAACATCAGGGCTAACGACAGTAGGGAGGGTCGAACACACACTCAGCCACACACTTATTAATATTATGCAAAAGCAAGGCTGTAACATTTTTCAGAAGATGCTATTTTATATTAGTAACAGGAGGGCTCCTAACTGGGGAGCGTCCCTACTTCTCCTTTATGTAAATGTTGGGATGGTACGTAAGATAAGACCATGAATAACGAACGAGAACGATCCGTCAAGCTGTCAACGCGTTACCTCGTAATCCGCATGCCTTTGAGCTGAGCAGTGACGCCAGCATTTGCCCGACGTGAACATGTGAAACCACGGAAAACCAACATCAAGGCGAACGACAGTATGGGACGGACGAACACACACACACACACACACACACACACACACACACACACACACACACACACACACACACACACACACACACCGAAAATTATTAATATTACGCGAATGCTAGGCTGTAACACACAGTCCCGACAAGTATTATTGCGTTGTTGCTGCACAACTAATTATAGAGATGCATTTTTAGAGAAGGAAGTGTGTTCATAGTTATCTGTTTGTCGGATGGTGACGTAATACCTTGGGGGTAGCAAAATCGTTACAGAAAAAAGACGTACCCTACATTTATTAACATTACGCAAATGCTAGGCTGTAACATACACAGTCCCGCTAATTTATTACAGCGTTGTGGCTGCACAACTAAGTATAGAGATGCATTTTAGGGGAAGAGCTGAGGCAAATGCTGGGGCTGTACCTTATTCAACTATTCTTCTCACGATATAGTTAAAATCGCAATCACAATTACGATAAAGAGTGCAATAATTGTTAACTCTCCAATTCTTCACTGTGGCAGAAGAAAAATGCAAGCAGTACTGCAGGTAAGAATAAAACAGCGAAGTGCAGTGCATGCATTTGCATGCTGACACAAACATACGTTTCCGGTTTGCAGCAGCACACACTCGCTTCCCTCAGCCGTTATTCTTTGCATTCTTGACCGAGGGGATCGTCAATACACCATCAGTTACCACTTAAATTTTAATTATAATTGCGTTTGATTAATAATATATTTTATTACCTTTTAGAAACAAAGGCCCATATCCCTCTGAGGCATATCACCTTAAAACTGAGCCCAAGATAGTAGCGATGTAGTTAGGCTCCTCCAAACTGGCAACGGAAGGGGTATCTGACCGTACAATGGGGCCTAACGTGGCGACTGTGTAGTTCGGACCCAGGAAAATGGCATCTGTGAAGAGTGAATGACATCTGACCGTAAAACTGGGCACAAGATGGCTATTGTGTAGTTAGCTCCCTCCAGAATAGCATCGGGAAGGGCATCTGGCCGTAGAAAACTAGGTTAGGCTATTCGTGCCCTCTCTGCTGGGAGGATCAAAATGGCGATTTGAAGGTCATCTGACCGTAAAACTGCAAGCTGTGTAGTTACGCCCCTCCATGATGACGTCGGTAAGGACATCTGGCTGTAAAACTAGGTCAGGCCATATGTGCCCTCTCTGTTGGGAGGATCAAAATGGCGACGAGAAGGTCATCGCACCGTAAAACTGAGCCCTGCGTAGTTACGCACCTCCAAAATATCGACGGGAAGGGCATCTGACCCAAAAACTAGGCTCTGTGTAGTTAGGCCTCTCCAAGATGGCGTCGGGAAGGGGGTCTGGCCTTATAACTAGACACTGTAAGGTTAGGCCCCTACAAGATGCCGTCGGGATGGGCATCTGGCAAGATCGAGTCGGGAAGGGCATCCAGCCGTAAAACCATGCCCTGTGACTTTATGCCCCTCCAAGATGGTGTCGCGAAGGACATCTGGAAAGTTGGCGTCGGGAAGGGCATCTGGCCGTAAAACTAGGCACCATAAGGTTTGGCCACTATAATGTGGCAACGGGAAGGGCATATTGCCGTAAAACTATGTCCTGTGACGTTAGGCCCCTCCAATATGGTGTCGGGAAGGGCATCGTGCAAGATGGCCTCGGGATGGGATCTGGCTGTAAAAGTGAAGTTAGGCATCTCCAAGATGGCGACTGTGTGGTTAAGCTTGCTGTCTTATGCAAAATATGACGTCAGGAAGGGCATTTGTCCGTTAAAGTGAGGTTAGGTTCGGCTTGCACTCTTACGCGAATCCACATTGCACTACTACACTAGGGGTCAATGACCTCGAGGTCAGAACCCCCTTAGGTACACTACTATGGGTCAATGACCTCGGGTGGTGACTCAGCACAAAAATGGTGACGCCAATGATCTAGAACATACATTGCCTTACTACTCCCCTGTATCACCCTCATAGTGTGGCTATAACCACCACATCCAAAGTCCTTTCACTTCAGTGATGAACACTCCTTGAACGTCGACCTTCGCCTTCAGACCACTCTGTGAGTGAGTTGGAGGACGTAAGTGTTTTCGTAATCAAAGGAAATCACTTATAGGACCTTAACCTCCTCATACCACTGTAACATTCGACATGGAGAAGGGAAAATCTGTTAACACAAGACCCTAAACACTCTTTGATTGTGTATTACTTCGTACGACATTAGAGACATGCTTTGTTGAGGATCGTACTTCTCATGAAGCTGTGGTGCGGACGGTGCAGAGAACAAGACCACATAACAATAGCACGTGTAATATTTACTTCTGAACGTGAATTTTTTCAAAAGAAATAAAATTGAAAACAAGGTCCATTTGGAGAATTATTACTTTGTGAACAATGACTCTTGTTTCATTTCTGAGCCATTAAATGAATGCAGTTGTATACTACCAGAATTCTACGGATCATCGTTAAAATTCAATGTAACTTTATTCATACTTTGTTAATAATCACTGTTAAGAGTCCTCGCACCTCGACGTATTTCTATAGTTACTCAGAATACATAATTTTCATACAAAAGCAGTGAATCTTCAGCTGTTTATAATCTCCATTGTAGCAATAATTAAAAGGCCAGTAATAATAATTCAGATCATCCTAAACGTTTCCCAGGACACAAACGAAAATTGTATCTGTCCTGCGTATGAACATTTCTCAACCCTTATAAGATAATGTTACTTTTTTATGTCATAAATTATATCTTCGGATTAAAATGATATCGCTTTTACCTGGCATTGAATACTTGTTTATAATTTCAATATCACGAATTGCAGCAAAATACAGCTTTTAAAAAAAAGCTCTCAGCTCAGTGACATTAGTGCCACAGAGTTCCGTGTACTGTTGATGAAATAGAAGGGGGGTATCGAGGACTCTTAACGTGGAGTGTACTGTAGTTTGGCGACCACGAAGCATTTTCCCGGGACCTCGCATTGTTTCTTTTTTTTTTTTTTTCTAGGGGCTTTGCGTCGCACCGACACAGGTAGGTCTTATGGCGACGATGGGAGAGGAAAGGCTTAGGAGTTGGAAGGAAGCGGCCGTGGCTTTAATTAAGGTACAGCCCCAACATTTGCCTGGTGTGAAAATGGGAAACCACGGAACGCATGGTTTCTACTTAATTTTTTAAGGCCCCTCACTTTCGTTTATCTTGACCTATTTCCCTTGCTCAAGTCGTCTTCCTTTCGATCCCCATGGTATTAGGTTTCGATAAACACCTTTCATTGCCCTTCTGTTCCTGTTGCCGGTACCTTCATTTTCCGAAGTAACGGACCACATCAGTTTTCCATTCAATTAATGATAATAGAGTATGGTTGCCTAATATTTTACTTCCTCCTAAAGCCATATACACCACCACCACTGCCGATTAGAAAACAATGATCGGTGTGATACAGTTTTCACATTAGTATACTACACGGTGTGTCTTAAAATACCTGCAGTATATAAACTCCCCAACGATTCTAAATAGCCGCCTTCATCTATTTCCAAATATCTACTTGCAGAGCGTGGGTTGGCGACCACGGGGCCGTTAGCCGAGTCCTGACATTGCTTCCACTTAATTGTGCACTTTCGTCTATCATATCCGAACTCCCTTGGTCAACCCTTGTTCTTTTCCAACCTGGGCGGTGTTAGGTAGCGAGGTCTAGGGAGTCTTCCATTTTCACGTCATTCATGGCCATTGTCGTTCTTTGGCCGATATCTCCATTTTGCGAAGTGTCGGGTCCTTTCCATTTTTTCCTCTCTTAATAGTGTTATATAGAGGATGGTTGCCCAATTGCACGTCCTCTTAAAACAATAAACACCACCACCACCACCGTCTCAGTATTGGCATTGCTTCCACTCACTTGTGCCAGGCTCCTCACTTTCATCTAACCTATCCGACCTCCCTTGGTCAACTTTTGTTCCTTTCCGATCCCGACGATATTTAAGTACCCGAGGCCTTTCAATTTCATGCCCTGCTTGACCCTTGTCTTTAAACCCCGTGTGGTGGATAGGGCGGGAGAGTAACGCCCACGGTATACCCTGCCTGTCATAAGAGGCGACTAAAATGGGATAAGGGGCTATCAACATTGGGCCGAGGGATTGTGACCATGGGGCCCTTAGCTGAGTTCTGGAATTGTTTCCACTTACTTGTGACAGGCTGCTCACCTTCATCTATACATATTATGCGACCTCACTTGGTCAATTCCCTCTTTACCCCGACGGTATTAGGTCGCGAATATTAGGGCACACCCTTGTCTTCCTTTGGCCGATACCTTCTTTTCTGTTAACTGTCGGACCCCTTCCATTTGTTCTCTCTGATTAGTGTTAGTAGAGGACGTTTGCTTAGTTATACTTATTCGTAAAACAATAATCACCACCACCACCTCAGTGTAGGAACTTTAACCAGCTAGTTGTAAGCTGGTGTTCCCAAATTTCTATTAAGTACAGCAGCATTATTTGTGATACAATGTGAAATTACAAATAATTATTACTTAATATTACCTAGCCTAACTTAATTAAATGAAATCTAAACTAATCAATATAATATACCTAATTAATCTAATACTATCTCTTATCTTATTGTGGGCTTGGGCTTACAAGTCTTTGTTCTAATATTCCTTAATATACTGAGCGTACAGTGTTTTGTCATAACTGCTATATTTTAAAGCTAGCCGTGAATTCTTTTTAAAATATTGTAATGTTTGTACCGAAATCAAGAGCATTACTTTTTACTTCCTCTTAAAACAATAATCACCACTACCAGTCATCCGTGATGTGATTCACCGGAATCGAAGTTTTGTTATGAAGCACTATTATAATATGGATTACTTTCAACTTCACAATCACCAGCACTACGAACAGTACTGTACATAAATTCTTACGCACTGGCATGTGTCCTCGAGAGAGAGAAGCCATAGGAAAACTCTGAAAATAAATAAAACACTAAGGTGACATCCAAAGCTAATGAAGTATAATCCGTAAGTAAATTTCGATCCAAAAAATGGAAATATTAATGGCATCGTCCCGAAGGAGTTCTTTACGTGGCAGTAAATCTACCGATATAAGCCTGACGTATTTGGGCATCTTCAAATACCACCGAACTGAGCCAGGATCGAACCTGCCAGACCTGCGGGTTCAGAAGGCCAGCGCCTCAACTGTTTGAGCCACTCAGCCAGGCTATGCACGGAAAGAACAGACAACTTTACAATAGTATCGACGGGAACACCACACCATTTCAAGCTTGGATATTGCATCTACTCCCAACATGTTAGTTACCGTTATTTCAACAACCCTGAAGTTGGTACTAGGTAATGATGGATACGAATTATTTATCAGTATGACCAACCCCCTAACGCTTATACCGTCAGAGATCCGTTTGGTTTAGCTACAATGACCAAGGGGATTAGAAATGGTGTTGGAGCCTTAGAAATAATGTCATGGTTTTCCATTTCCTTAATGATCTCACGCACATTAGTGTAGTGTTTCTCTGGTACGGGGTAGGGGTTTTCTTTAAATGGTTTCAGACTGGTTTGACCCGCTTCACGTTATTTTCGTCCAGCCTGTATTGTAACGGTTCAAATCCCGTTACAAGATGATATTTGTATTTTTATTATTGTATGATTTTATCTGTATTTTATTATTATTATTATTATTATTATTATGTCAGTAGTATTATTTTATCTGTGATATTGTTACTATTATTGTAATTATCCGTTTTATTCAATTTTGCAATTGCCTGTTGCTTGCAAGATTGCACTTAGATGTATGCATATATACGTATGTGTAGTATAACACTCAATACCTGTACAGTGAGAATTGTTGTATATATCAGAGATTGAGTGTGACGTTGGGACATTGTGCAAGATTAGTGGAGATTCTGCCAAGTCATCGCCGCGTCTTGGCTACGTCATCGTATTTATTTAGCAATATGCGCTCAGAGAGTCAGCCGGCGGGCTATTTCACCACTGGATGTAATATCTGTCGCGTAGGTGGGAGTATGTCATTGTTATTTCTGGAGATTACGTAGTTGTGTCAACCAACGTCTATATAAGGTGGATGCACATTGTAGCGTCAGTCATTACTTATACGGATGCAGTATAGTGAAGTAGTCTACTAGATCAAGAGGCCTTAGGTGGTCAGCCAACGAGTGTGAACGAGAGATGGAGAAGACTCAGTGAGCCATTAATTATTGGTCATTGAGAGAGTGAGACCAAATGGTTGGTCCGTCACTTAGTGGAAGACGCGGACGCAAGGCTTACCAAGGAGTCAGAGAGGGCAACCCTGGACCTGCCAAGAGGTCATACCATATTGACTTACAAAGAAGTCAGATGATATGGAGAAGAAGCAGTCGCGAGGATGTATCACCACGTTAGGCGTGACACATCTACAGTAAACACCAGAGCAATGGATTACGTCGTAATTACACTAAAAGTGTTGAAGGTACAGTCAAGTGAATCAGTGAGGGAAATATTTCGTATAAACTGTTAAATGTCCGGTCAAGAAGAATTCAAATTCATGCCTAGTTTCTTTCAGTTGCAATGTCATAATTTCATATTCTCATCTGTTTTATCGCAACAAGACTCACTATTTTTTGATATATTATTTAAAGAATATATATTGTTCTATCAAACGAATTCAGAGTTTCATTTCATTGGCAGTAAAATATCTTAACCTCAAAATTAATGGGGAAACCGAACGCCAATCTCCTTTTCCCAGAACTTATATGGTATGTTGTCAAAAGTAAGCTTATTACCCCACACCCTAGAGATAGTCAAGAGTCTCATTCTATTATTGCTGTACTGAGTGACAGCTGGCGCCCTTCAAATAACGTATGTGTAAGTAAGCAGGTAACTAGTAAGTGTGAGTACAAGGTTCGACGAGTGCGTATTTTATTTAATAAATGTTAATTTTCATAATTTCCATTCTAAATGCAGATATTCAGATTTCCCATTTTAAATGCAGTTTAATATGTTTGTAAAGTAAGTCAGCAATTTAGAAACATGTTCACAGTATAACAAAACAAACGTGTCACAGGTGACCAGTCACCTCGCCCAACATGATGAAATGCGTCTGTTACTATACTTATGATCGGCTATTTGTCAAAAAAGTCACTGAATTGATTTTATTTAGCGCATAACTGCCCAAACATTTTTTTTTTAATTTGGGGCCAGTAGTTACACTTGAGTGATTGGTTGCGGGCGACATGTTGGCCTACAGCTTAACTAAATTACATAAAATGTACTGTAATGTGTTAAGCAATGTCAAAATAACTAAAGTGGTTTTACGTAATCTTTTTAAATGCTTTCACAAGGGACATTAAAATGGTTTTGCAAAGCTTCATGCTATAGACGTAAAAGCGTTTGCAAAATTATTCACATAATGAGAAATGTGAAACAGCCAATTTAAAGTGTTGCTGATGTCTGATGACGTAATTTACCACACAGAAGTATGGTAGCTATGTCGACCTCAAATATTTGCTATGTTTACGTTTTTGTAGTGCGGGGAACATTTTTCGCGGAAAAGTTCCTACATGTGACATGACCAAACATTTGCATGATTTGAATTTGGTACGAGTTAGTCATCTCAGTACAGGCCATGAAGGCCCTTGGAGGGGTGAAAGGTAAAGGATTCGTAACACTGGCACTTGATGGGGTAGTTCCCCTTGTGGGTGGGGGCGGTAGAATAACACCCACAGTATCCCCTGCCTGTCGTAAGAGGCGACTAAAATGGGTCCCAGGGGTTCTGAACTTTGGAGCGTGATTTGGCGACTACGGGGCCCTTAGCTGAGTCCTGGCATTGCTTCCACTTCTTTGTGCCAGGCTCCTCACTTTCATCTATCCTACCCGACGTTCCTGGGTCAACTCTCGTTCTTTTCCAACCCCGACGCTATTAGGTTTGCGAGTGATAGGGAGTCTTTCATTTCCTTGCACTTCGTGGCCATTGTCTTCCTTTGGCCAATATCTTCATTTTTCGAAGTGTTGGGTCCCA
Organism: Anabrus simplex; assembly: GCF_040414725.1. Lineage (NCBI taxonomy): Eukaryota > Metazoa > Arthropoda > Insecta > Orthoptera > Tettigoniidae > Anabrus > Anabrus simplex. Next base: position 242,898,063 of record NC_090270.1, on the reverse strand, counting down.
TCCATTTTTTCCCTCTAATTGATGTTATATAGAGGATGGTTGCCTAGTTGTACTTCCTCATAAAACAATAATCACCACCACACCACCTCTTCACCTTCATTAAAATAGCCTCCACATTTCAATATCTTCTGGGGCCATAAATTTATACTTTTGAACTCCCTGGCAATTTTCCTCAAAAGAAAGTGTCCAGGTTTCCGGATTAGCACTCCCATTCCTACGGAGTAATTAAGGAAGAAAATAATACAGTTAAGTTGAAATTAACAGGAAATAGAAATTATAAATGAGGGCAACCGGATAGGACAATATTATATAAATGCAAAGTGTACGTATTGGAAAACAAAATGTCCTTCAATAAAGAGTGATATGATATGATTTACGGATATAAGAAGGCGGTAACAGAGGAGAAATTCAGGCGCAGGGATTCTTAGGTAAACAGATAAAAAGATGACTTGTAGTGATATTACTTAAGCCTAAAGAGGCAAGGCAGAGGCAAGAAATTAAAGCGTATAAAAGAAGTAGAAGAGAAATACAGTCAAAGTTATGACAAATGCCAAAAAACACCTTACGTTGTGAAATAATGGGCAACACTTGGTCGAACTGTTCAAATATTAACAGACTTGGTCAACAAGGGAGGGCTAGGGAGTCTTTCATTTCCATGTCCTTCGTGGCCCTTGTCTTCCTTTTGCCGATACCTTCAATGCTCGAAGTGTCGTATCCCTTCCAATTTTTAGCTCTGATTAGTGTTATATAGAGGATTGTTGCCTAGTTGTACTTCCTCTTAAAACAATAATCACCATCATCACCACGAAAGCTAAAAAGCACTGATACGGTCTTCAGTTCACCGAAAACGGAAAAATATCTGAAACACTGGCAAATCAAACGAAATTACAGACAGAGGACCTCTACAACTTCATTTATATAGTTGTAGATTACAGTATTTAGGGTTTAATATCATTGTTTAATTGCCTTTCAAGTATAGGAAATCAGTTGTGTGAGTGAATAATAAGGTCCTACCTGTCGAGTGAAATGGCCACAAGGGTGAAGACACTTGCAGCCACAGTGACGTTTGCCACGAAGTTGTTAATGGTGCAGTAAACTGCTCCAAATGGCCAGTCCGAATTGATCATGAAGATGAAGTTGAACATACAGTTGAGTAACGACATTAGGAGATCCGAAACACTGAGATTTACTAGGAAGTAGTTGGTCACAGTTCTCATTCTCCTGTGAGCTGAAACACAGAGAGAAACCAGCATTTTAGTAATCTGTTAAAACGATATCTTGTAAGAAAACTTCATCAATATGCTCAATTAATTACAAATTACAGTATATTGCCTTAACAGCTTCTTGAAGTATATCGTCGTTGCCAGGACAAAACCTCCTATGTGAAATATTTTAGCTTAGAACTTTGGCCGGTAAGGTTCTGTCATGTAAGGTGCAATATTGTGTGAATATTGTCAAGACATTCTCGCTCTTCATAACGTATGTGCTGCGTGTCAGTATATCTCCAAAAATATTATCACATAGGAGGTTTCGTCCCGGCAATGACGATATATTAGTTTGAAACTCATACAGAAATAGTAAAATTCTACCGTATGCAAAATAATAATAATAATAATAATAATAATAATAATAATAATAATAATAATAATAATAATAATAATAATAATAATTGTATCGGGGGTACACTTTCTCCGTTCTGTTAAACTGCGCGCCTTCTATAAGGTCATCTGGGTCATGAAACTGGAACTAGTGTAATACAAGATACTTGAACTCTCATTCATTAGATGTCTCTACCATCAACCTAAGTGCCCCCTCTGGCGGGGTTAACTGAAGTATAAGTTAATGTTTACGGGTGGCAAGCCTTAAGTATGTGAAAATTGTTCTCTTTTTGTGTCAAAGTTGTCAACACTTCCAACACCCTCTATCTTCTGTGTGTACAGGCATCCTGCTTATCTGAAAAGAGTTATAGATACTTCCCCTGGGAAATGCTATAAAAGCTGGGTGCTTTAGGGCCGTATTGTCATCTTCATCGCGAGTTAAGAGGAGGCAGGGGCTGCAGGGCGGCGTTCGGAAGGCCTCACAACTCAAGGTAACGGCAGAAATTCCTTAACATGCGGTACCTCCTGGCAGATAGCTTGGGAGGAAGGTTTCAGACTTCTTTAATTTTATGTCAAGTTCTAATTTAAGGTTTTAAATATAGATTCTTGGCAAGTCTGAGGACTATGTTCAAATCCCTGCTGGGAAACATGTAAATTAAGGGAACAAAGAGTGATCAGCCTCTTTTGATTCCCATTCAACATGATATGGGGTGACTAAAGTATTCTAAACCTCTAAACTCTTAACACTCTTTCGGGATTTGACATTTCTCGTTTAGTCTCCCCTCTGTAGTATAGGCTTAGCCTCTGCAACTTCGGGCCATAAACCCGTTTAGGGTTTCAAGACTTTTTCCTACAAGTGTTTCACCACCTAGCCTTTTATTAATGGCCGATCGTGTTAAACCTTTTATTTTTACATTAAGGCCATTTAGACTGGGCACTCATTGGCCCTGTTTGTTTGATAACCATTTATAGATGAGTGTATAACAGACTGTTGAACATAAATGGCGGTAAACACATTATTTTAAGTGTATTAGGCATAATTTTGTAAGCCACTTGTGTCTCCCTGTGGTTGGGGGCGCTAGAATAACACCCACCGTAACCCCTCTTGTCGTAAAAGGCGACTAAAAGGGGCCCCAGTGTCCCTGAACTTTGGAGCGTGGGTTGGCGACCACGGGGCCCTTAGATGAATCCTGGCATTGTTTCAACTTACTTGTGCCAGGCTCCTTTCACCTATCATATCTGACCTCCCTTGGTTAACTCTTGTCCTTTTACGACCCTGGCGCTATTAGGTTTGCGAGGCTAGGGAATCTTTCATACTCACGCCTTCGTGGCCCTCGTCTTCCTTCAGCCGATATCTTCATTTTTAGAAGTGACGGATCCCTTCCATCTTTTCCCTTGATTAGTGTTATATAAAGAGAATGGCTGCCTAGTTGTACTTCCTATTAAAACAATAATCACCACCACCATCACTTTCCGCCTAAACGTCCGTCAATACTAACTGAGTAAGTTCTGATTGTCTTAAGATGTGTCCAATTATCCTATCTATTCTTGTAGTCAAATTTCGCCCAACCGTTCACCTCTCAGCAGTTCGATTCGGCATCTCTTAATTCGTAATTCCATCTACCCACCTTACCTTCAGCACATTCTTATGTAGCAGCACATTTCAAGAGTTTCTATTTTGTCATCTGAGGTACTTATTTTCCACATTTTTTTTTTTTTTCGATACAAAGCTACACTCCAGACGAAACTCTAAAAAGACATCTACTGTATTTGTAATTCCTATATAGATGTTTGAGATGAACAAATGTATTTTGTTAAAATAAATTATTTATTAACTTAAAGTATAAACTTCAGTACGTGGCAGTAAACACGATGAATTGTCTTTATGCGACTAATTTTAAACACCTTCCTTCGGATGTCAAATCTATGAATATTAATCCAATAGAGCTACCATTCCCAAACTGTGATGCGCGGACCCCTGGGAGGCCGCGACGATAATTCAAGGGGTCCGCAATAAAAATGTAAGTTGTAAGTACTTATCCCCCTATGGGTAGGGGCGGTAGAATAACAAAAACGCTATCCCTTGCCTGTCGTAAGAGGCAACTAAAATGAGCCCCAAGGGGCTCTGAACTTTTGGAGCGCGGGATGGCGACCACGGGGCCCTTAGCCGAGTATTGGCATTGCTTCCACTCTGGCCTACTTGTGCCAGGCTCCTCATTTTCATCTATCCTATCCGACCTCCCTTGGTAAACTCTTGTTCCTTTCAGACCCCGGCGGTATTAGGTTTGCGAGGGCTCTGGAGTCTTTTATTTTCACGCCCTTCGTGGCCCTTGTCTTCCTTCGGCCGATATCTTCATTTCTCGAAGTGCCGGATCCCTTTAATTTTTTCCCTTGATTAGTGTTATATAGAGGATGGTTGCCTAGTTGTACTTCCTCTTAAAACAATAATCACCACCACCTCCTGTAAGTACTTAAAGAGCGAAATTTTATTGCACAAACAATTTATAAACCATCATACTAAATGTAGTAACTATGTCTTCACTGTTGTATAACTTACATACAATAGATGTAACTCTTAAGTTCGCCGATAGCAGCGGGAAAAGAAGAAAGACTACAAGGCAGTGTAAGTGATGCACTTGTGAGACACTTGGAATTATTGCTAGTATCCACACTCAGACCATATTTTGTGCCTCTGGTTGAGAAAATCTCGTGGATCAGAAATTCCTTGCCCCTCTTGAGTAAGATCAACTAGCCAAAATATCTTGGCAGAGAGAAAGTGAAAAAATAAACGGATGTATGCTATAGGTGCAGAATCAGTTGGAGTCCTATCAATTTATCACAACTCCACGTCTCTGTACGATATTTGTGTCCATGACATCCCGACAATTTCTAGAAAGGAAATACAGCGTCCAATGCCTTTTACGACGTTCAAGAGCCCTTGTTCAAGAATATGATAAGATCATGTCCAATCCAACTCTACCTATCCACAGAGATGTTGCAGATCTCTGGAGACAAAGGCTGAAATCCCGTAAGCCACCAATGAAAACAGCTAAGAATCTAATGGATGCTGGTTTCAATTTAAAAGAGGAATGGAAAGAGCAATGGATTCGTACAGCTCCGGAGTGGCTAAGCCTCTTTAATGCAAACCACGCCCCAGCTGGTTTCAGTTTGCCAAGGAGAACGTGGGCATCACTAAACAGGTTTCGCACTAATTGTGGAAGATCTGCATTCTCCCTTCACCAGTGGGGCTTCGTGGACTCTCCAGCGTGTGATTGTGGTGCTTTAGTCCAGACCATGCATCATATAATGGACGAATGCCCTCTGCGTGCTTATGGTGGAGACCGGAAAGACTTTGCTGATGTCTCAGAATCCCTAGTGCAGTGGATAAACAATTTAGATATCCATGTGTAATTGTTCCCTACTTACCATGTATTCTTTGCAGGTTTTTCTTTTGTATAATATTGTATATACTTGTCCATTCTGTAAATTCCATACGCTTAATAATAATAACGACAGCATACATGTGTGAGTGTACCTTTTCTTCCCTCGAACAAAGACACAGATCAAATGTAGAGGCTGATTTTCGGTTCGAATGACTTCGCTTGTACAGTGGTTAAAATAAGTATTCATACACTGCTTGTGCGGCTTGCCACATATCTTTAATAAAACACAAACACTTCATGCCCTTATACATGAATTACAGTTCTTATTGAAGTGTGGAGAACTACCTACGGAGATAAATTACGCAGTCTTTACAACAATACAAAACGAATATAATTTTCTGTTCGCAAAATTAATGTTCATAAATGTCGAAACACTGTCATCAAACACACACGGTTTGACAATGAGTACTTCGTATGCATTCCCTGGGCATTTATAATTAATAATGTACCGGGCGGTACACCTCTACTCTGTTTATTTAAAAGTTGCGCCAGTTGAAACTCCTCTTCTGGAGGAAGGTTGAACTTTATCTATTCTATTAATTCTCTACTTTCTCAGAAGATGTCACCACGTGGAAAATTTTGAGTTTTTGAACTGTGTCACTTTTGATGTGTTTTTGTTTCGCTTGAAGTAAGAAGTGTGAACTTTCTCTTCTAGAGGACACTACTGAAGAATTACAATAGTGCAACCTAGTGCGAAATCAAAGAACTATTTTGTTGGAGAAATTTTTATTTCAAAAGTTTGTTTCTTGTTAAATTTCTTTCTGTTATTGTTTAAGTTGGCTGTATACCCCTCTTTTTCCCCTTAGTTTGGATCTAGCCAATCCCGAATTTCTTTAATTAATTTTCCACCAATAATGTGTTTCTTTTTCCTCTATGTAGGGGTTTCTTTTCCCGAACCAATAAAGATTTTGTGGGAGGGTGTTTTATTTCCCCTAACGCCTAGAATCTTCCGCGAGAGGATATAAACTGCTGATTTTGGGGTCTCCGGGCCACTTCTGTTCCATCTTTCAGTGTATTAAGTACATAGCAGGAGGTGGGAAGCGCCTCTTTCCTCGGCAGCGATCTACTACCAGGTAATGGCCTATTAATATCTTCTTTTCTTGCTAGGTCGGCAGTTTAACTCTCGCGGCGGGTTCGAAGCGTTTTCCATCATGTAACCTTTTCCTAAAATGTAACTACTCTTTTCTTCTTTTTCTTGTAAAGTTACATATTGGGATAGAGAGTGCTAACCCTCTCGAGCTCCCACTCACATTTGTTTTGAGGTGAACTTATTTTCTCAAACTTTTCTTCATTTATGTAATGTAAAGTGTTCTTCTCTAAGTCACCTCTGTAGTATGGGATTAGCCCTTGCGTTAGTGGCCCGGAGCCAGATTAGGTTTTAAAAGCAAAGTGTATTAGGAGTGCAAGTTCGCCTCCTCTCAAGTTGTATTTTAGAGGTCATGTATTAATCTTTTCTCACCTAATAGACCTCAGTAGGTTGGGTATTTTACCCCTGTGTATATGTCCTTTGAGGACAACTTGAAAGTTGAGTTTGGTGTGGCCTGGGAGAGGCTTAACTTTAAGAGCGAGTGGCTCTTTTCTAAAACTGAGAGTTGTATGCCTCGAGGAGGCTTTGCTGTGTAATTTGGAGCAAGGACTCCAGGGTTTGAGTGGGGTCTTCTGCCCCTTTTGTTGAAATTGGTATATCGTAAAGTTGAGCTAGTTGCTCAAGAATTGTGTTTTCAGGGCTCGAAGCCCAAATTCTTTAATCCCTGTAATTGTACATTTCAAGTTGTATTTCGGCTACTAAGTACCTGTTCTATTTGTTGTTACCTAATTTTGAAAAGAAAATATAACCTTGTTAAATTTTAAAATTTAATTTCTCTTTAGTAGCTTGAGACCTATTCACCACCCAGCACCTTCTTTCATGCTTAACTACCACAAAAACTCGGTAACAAGTGGTAGCAGAGCGTGGTTGAATGGGTCTCAATTTAGCCCCTTTTGACGGCTAAACATTGCTTTGATTCGAATTCTAACAATTTTCTCAGTTGCTGGAATTTTTTGAGTTTTTCAAAATTGTTCTGTCATCATGCCCGGCCCTCGCGATGTTCTCCTCCTTAACTACTTGCGCAAAGAGGAGTTGATATATGAGTTAACTATCAGAAACGTTCAATCTGGAGGCACGGTTGCAATAGACACTAACAAGCTTAGAGAGTCCCTTGATTTGCCCATTTCCATCCCCAATTTGGGAGAGAAAGAAATTGACGACTCTCTTTCCACGATTGTCGAGAATATTACTGGGCTAGCATCGGTAGTCAGCTTTTTTGATGAAAACGATCCATCTCCTAATCAAATTAAGCGTGTGCAAGGCAGGCTGTATCACTTTGCAAATAGAGTTAATGATCTATTGTCTCTAAAGGTGAATGACGTTCAGAGGAAGCAAGCTAATACGCTCCTTGAAACTATTTCTGAATTGTCTAATAAGGTCACTCAATTGCTAACCGGCGAAGCTCCGCCCAAAACTGATCAACCCGCCACGGTGAATGTAGGTAACGAGGAAGAGCCTCCTCAGGGAGAAGTCAATAGGATAACCGTTGCTGCTCAAACTATCTCTGCCCCATCGAACAACGAATCTGAACGCCGTGCGTCATTGAGTAACATCCGCTCTGAATTAACTTCCTTGCCCTTGAAACCTTTAACGACTATGACACCTGGGTTCAGCAGCTTGCCTCATCCATTGGCAATGTTGCTTAGAGGTATCTCTAAGTTTTCCGTCAACACCACCAGTGACGTAATTTCATTTTTAAGATTTCTAGTGGAATTTCAGGATCATGCCCTTGTGTTTTCTCTTTCCCCATGTCAAATTTTGCAAATTATCTATCCTTATGCTATTGGTGTTCTATCTGACAAAATAGTTAGAGCCATTGCCGAGCAATCTTCTATTGAGGATTTCCACGCCAATTTGCTAGCTAACTTCATCCCGGCTAGGGCCAGGTCCTCCCTTATTCAGAAATACTATTATCGGGTACAGCGCTTGGATGAAAACCTGGCAGACTTCATCCAAGATATTAAGTTTTATACTAGGGTGTTTGCTCTCCACTTCCCTGAGGATCAGATCGTGCAAGCTATTGTTGAAGGGATTTCACCACCCTACAGGTCATATTTGTGTTTCGCGGCGTGCCCGCAAACCTTCTCTGAACTGGAAGCATTAGCCGTCTCTGCGGAAGGAGTTAGGTATGCCGATTCCTTGCGTGTGGCGAAAGAACCCCCGCCTTCCTTTAGTAACACTCGGCCTCCACCTCGCCGACCAGTCAATCCCCGTAAATGTTATGCTTGTGGGTCGCCTGACCATCTGCGGAATAAGTGTCCTCTGATCAAGTCAAGTGGGACAAGGAATGGAGTAGGGTCATCACAAGGCTGTTTTAAGTGTGGGGCCTTCTCACATATCGCCAAGAATTGCCCAAACTCAAATAGCACCCCCTCCTGCTCAACTTCTGGTGCAAATTCCAGCTATTCCAATAATAAAAAGTGACTAGTGGCGTCGGCTGAGCCGACTAATCCATCTTCCCGAGACTTAGCCCCTAGTAAACAGGTTGTAAATGCAGAGAACGACCAGCCTTCAAATTCATCTTTTGAATGCCCTAAAGAGTGTCTTAGGATTGCGGCGGATACCCCCGCACCTGTTCCTTTTCTTAAGATTGAGTTAAATAACGAGCCTATAACAGCTCTCTTAGATTCAGGCAGTGTTTGTTCCATTATTTCGGCTGATTGGTATTCTAAATTGAAATCTGTTTGTAAACTCCCTGACTATGTCTCTTCTCCTGTTCAATATGTTTCGGCTAATTCATCTCCATTAGAAATTCTAGGTTCCATACATGTCAAAATTCGGGTTTTTAAATTTACATGGAAGATCAAATTGTTTGTGGCCAAGCGTTTGTCTTGCCCCATCATATTGGGAGCGGACTTCATTTCTCACACTGGTCTTGTGCTCGATCTCCAGTGTAGGTCGTGCATATTCAAATTTGCGTCCAATTGTAGAATTCCCTTGTTAAAGTGTAATTCTGTATCATGTTCATCTATTTCGCCTACCCAGGATGAGATGTTGTTAGACCTTAGACGTCTACCTGAGGAGCAGGCTGATAGTATTCGGAAACTGTGTCAGTCGTTTCCCGAGGTGTTCTCTGATACTCTTGGTGTTACTGACCTTATTGAATACAAAATTGAGGTCACGGATTCAATTCCTGTCCGTTTTCCACCGTATAGGCTATCTCCACCTAAAATGAAGGCTCTGAAAGAAATCATCGATCAGATGTTGAAGGATGGTATTATTAGGCCCTCTAAGTCAGCGTATTCTTCGCCTATTTTTCTAGTCCCGAAACCCCAAGGAGGCTTCAGGCCTGTCATTGATTACAGGGCTCTCAATCGGAAGGTGGTGTTGCAATCTGTGCCCCTTCCCGACCTTCATTCTTGCTTTTCATGGTTTCGTAAGGCCAAGTTCTTCACCATCTTGGACTTGAATCAGGCCTATAATCAAATTCCCCTTGCCGAAGAGTCTAAACATCTTACAGCGTTTGCCACGGACTGGAATTTATATGAATACAACCGCGTGCCTTTCGGGCTCCCCACGGGGGCAGCTGTGCTCACTAGGCTACTAGATAGGGTCTTTTCCGACATCAAATTTGAGTACTTATATCACTACTTGGATGATGTCGTCGTATTTTCCGAAACCTTTGAAGAACATCTAGATCATTTGCGAGAAGTTCTCAATCGCCTTCGTAAGGCTGGGTTAACTGTTAAGTTGTCCAAGGTTGCCTTTGCTAAGCCCTCTATGTCATTCCTAGGGCATATTGTGTCACCTGATGGTGTAGCAGTCGATCATTCTAGAACACAGGCCATCCGTGATTTTAAACCTCCTAAGGACATCAAAGGTATCGCTAGATTCATTGGTATGGTGAATTTCTTCAGGAAGTTTATTCCTAACTTCGCTAATAGAGCGGCGCCCTTAAACCTTCTTCGTAGGAAAGGCATCAAATTCGAGTGGGGACCTTCTCAACAAGCCGCTTTCGAAGATCTTAAATTAGCTCTCTGTAATGCCCCTGTACTTGCTATGCCTGATTTCTCGAAGAAATTCATCGTCCAAACGGACGCGTCGTCGTCAGCTGTAGCTGCAGTCCTTCTTCAAGAGACTGAACTAGGGAGGCGTCCCATCGCCTATGCATCTAGGACTCTATCGGTTCAAGAAGCCAAGTATTCCATCTATGAGCTCGAAGGGTTGGCAGTCTTATTCGCCTTAGAAAAGTTCCGTCTCTATCTGGAACATGTCAAATTCGACCTGGAGACAGATAATCAAGCCTTAAGCTGGGTCTTAGGTAGGCCGCGTCGTACTGGTCGTATAGCCCGTTGGGCCATCCGTATTTCTGCCTTCCAATTTGATGTACGACATATCAGAGGTACCGAAAATGTTGTTGCTGATGGACTCAGCCGTATGTTTCATAACGACGTCGAGACCCACGAACCGGTCGATAGTTCATCACCTTCCGAGTCCATACTATCTGGTGTTAATGCCATCTTAACAGGTGCTCCCATGCTTTTTAGGGATATTGAGAAATACCAACGTGAAGATCCAACGCTGGCTCCTATAATGGAAACCCTTTCTTCTGGGGAACATGTTGTCCCTTATGTTCTGAGGAATGGTGTTCTATGTTGCCCTTCGAGGCATGATAAGTTGATGAAAGTTGTTGTTCCAGCGGTTCTTGTACCTATGATCTTCAAATACTATCATGAGACCCCATTGGGGGGGCATCTTGGAATCTTTAAAACTCGTGAAAAGATTCGTGAAATGTTCATATGGAAAGGTATGAACGGTGAAATTCGAGAACTTGTAAAAGCTTGTAAATCTTGTTTGATCAGTAAACCCACCATGTCCACTAAAGTAGGCCTTTTGTCTTCTCATCAAGCGTCGCGCCCCATGGAACGCCTGTATATCGATTATGTGGGACCCTTCCCCCAGTCAAAGGGTAATGCCAACAAGTTCATCTTTGTGTGTGTAGATGGTTTTACAAGATTTTCCTGGTTATTTCCGACTAAGCTGGCTACCGCTCAGTCCACCATTACTTGCCTAAATTCTATTTTTGCTTCTTTTGGTCCGTGCCAATACATTGTATCTGATAATGCTAAAGCTTTTACATCAAATCTGTTTCGTAAATTCTGTTTTGACTTGTCCATCTCTCATGTAACTACATCTGCTTATTACCCTCAACCATCTCTGGCTGAACGGGTTAACCGCAATCTCAGGTCCGCACTTATTGCCTATCATCATGAAGATCATTCTAGGTGGGACACGTCCCTGCATTGGTTAGCTTTTGCTTTGAATTCGGCGGTTCATGAATCTCACAAATTTACTCCAGCTTCTTTGATGTTTAAGTTCGTTCCCAACACGCCGCTCTCTAACCTCTGGTCTCTGAATGACATTCTGCCCGAGACAATAGATCCGGACAACATTAAAGATCTTTGGAAGAAGGCTAAAGCTAATCTTAAAGTGTCTCATGAAAAGGTTAGGGAAAGGTATGATCGTGGACGGAGACCCACCACTTTGAAGGTAGGTGACCAGGTTATGGTCAAAAATTTTGTTCCCGCGGGCAAGCTTGCCCCCAGATTTCATGGGCCTTGTATCATTCTCGATTTTCTTACGCCGGTTACCTTATTGCTAAGTAATCCAGCCACCGAGAGGATATTTAGAGTTCACCTGTCCCAGGTGAAACCGGTGTAATTTCTGTGTTAACGTGCTCCATATTATTTTGAAAGGATATGAAGGTTATATTTTTTTTGAGTTTCACTTTTAAGGCATTCTGCCCCTTCTGTAATATTTTGGTTTTAGATGTAAGCCTTATGTAAAACCTGCCCCGACCCGTTAAACTGCCATCCTGTTCTTGCCACGGCCATTACCACGCTCCCGTCTCCTGCTCCACTCTACACAGTGGCTTAATGAATACCATGAATATCTGCACGCCGCTGGCCCCTCACTCTCTCTACAAGCCTGTACCCTCAAAGAAAATAATTGTCCAACACAATTCTGCCGCCTAGCTTTAATGTTTCAGCGCCCCCGCAGCCGCGCAGCGCCGTGCAGCGACTGGGGAGGGGGATGGGCCCCCTCCTCTCCAGCGAGGACGACATGTGCACGGCGAGCCGGAGCTCACCTCCCGGCCAAGGCTGATGTGCGGCGCACGACCTGCTACATGCCCGCAGCCTGTATCTGTTCACCGCGGGCGCGGCGTACTTCAACACCTCTGCTCCCCTCATAGTGCGGGCGAGCGGTATCTCAGGGTACTTGAGGGGTCCGAGCGGCCTCCGTTGGACGCAAGCTGCAACGGCCGGTCTGGCCATCCGACTCAATCTACATCAACTACATGGACAGTCACCATAAGCAATAATTACATTTGGGAATTTAACAACAATATTTGGTGGACATTGCAAAACTTTTCTTCACCTTTTAAGCATTAAAGGTTTATCTTCAGAAATTCAACTTCTACAAACATAAAAACTTTACTGCACCGGCAACAACAAAATTTTGAAATTGCAACCAACCAAATTACTAAAATCTTATAAATGCTTCCGCAATTAATCTTAATATCAACATCAAAACTTGGACCTTATTTTGGAAACAAAGCTTATGTTCTTCTGTGTTACCCCTTGGAGGAACTTTTGGGGGGGGAGGTCTGTACCGGGCGGTACACCTCTACTCTGTTTATTTAAAAGTTGCGCCAGTTGAAACTCCTCTTCTGGAGGAAGGTTGAACTTTATCTATTCTATTAATTCTCTACTTTCTCAGAAGATGTCACCACGTGGAAAATTTTGAGTTTTTGAACTGTGTCACTTTTGATGTGTTTTTGTTTCGCTTGAAGTAAGAAGTGTGAACTTTCTCTTCTAGAGGACACTACTGAAGAATTACAATAGTGCAACCTAGTGCGAAATCAAAGAACTATTTTGTTGGAGAAATTTTTATTTCAAAAGTTTGTTTCTTGTTAAATTTCTTTCTGTTATTGTTTAAGTTGGCTGTATACCCCTCTTTTTCCCCTTAGTTTGGATCTAGCCAATCCCGAATTTCTTTAATTAATTTTCCACCAATAATGTGTTTCTTTTTCCTCTATGTAGGGGTTTCTTTTCCCGAACCAATAAAGATTTTGTGGGAGGGTGTTTTATTTCCCCTAACGCCTAGAATCTTCCGCGAGAGGATATAAACTGCTGATTTTGGGGTCTCCGGGCCACTTCTGTTCCATCTTTCAGTGTATTAAGTACATAGCAGGAGGTGGGAAGCGCCTCTTTCCTCGGCAGCGATCTACTACCAGGTAATGGCCTATTAATATCTTCTTTTCTTGCTAGGTCGGCAGTTTAACTCTCGCGGCGGGTTCGAAGCGTTTTCCATCATGTAACCTTTTCCTAAAATGTAACTACTCTTTTCTTCTTTTTCTTGTAAAGTTACATATTGGGATAGAGAGTGCTAACCCTCTCGAGCTCCCACTCACATTTGTTTTGAGGTGAACTTATTTTCTCAAACTTTTCTTCATTTATGTAATGTAAAGTGTTCTTCTCTAAGTCACCTCTGTAGTATGGGATTAGCCCTTGCGTTAGTGGCCCGGAGCCAGATTAGGTTTTAAAAGCAAAGTGTATTAGGAGTGCAAGTTCGCCTCCTCTCAAGTTGTATTTTAGAGGTCATGTATTAATCTTTTCTCACCTAATAGACCTCAGTAGGTTGGGTATTTTACCCCTGTGTATATGTCCTTTGAGGACAACTTGAAAGTTGAGTTTGGTGTGGCCTGGGAGAGGCTTAACTTTAAGAGCGAGTGGCTCTTTTCTAAAACTGAGAGTTGTATGCCTCGAGGAGGCTTTGCTGTGTAATTTGGAGCAAGGACTCCAGGGTTTGAGTGGGGTCTTCTGCCCCTTTTGTTGAAATTGGTATATCGTAAAGTTGAGCTAGTTGCTCAAGAATTGTGTTTTCAGGGCTCGAAGCCCAAATTCTTTAATCCCTGTAATTGTACATTTCAAGTTGTATTTCGGCTACTAAGTACCTGTTCTATTTGTTGTTACCTAATTTTGAAAAGAAAATATAACCTTGTTAAATTTTAAAATTTAATTTCTCTTTAGTAGCTTGAGACCTATTCACCACCCAGCACCTTCTTTCATGCTTAACTACCACAAAAACTCGGTAACAAATAACAATAATGTTTACGTCCCACTAACTACTTTCTTGACCGTTTACGGAGACGCCGAGTTGCCTCTACTTTGTCCCGCGGGAGTGGATCTAACCTGCCAAGTTGCCTCAACCGTCTGAGCCACTCAGTCCGGCCATTTATAACTGCTTTAAGCCTTCGTGACATGGAGCTTACAAGGTTTGATGTGTTTTCGGCATCAGTTTTCGACCATTCCTTCTCCAACAATGCCTACAGACTTTCTATGGGACTGAGGTCTGGGGATTGTGGAGGCGTTGGAAGTTGCTCGAGAACATTATACAGCAGCCATTATTTAGTTATACGAGCTGTATGCCCAAGGTCGTTGTCTTGTTGAAAAACAAACGAGTCCTCAAGATTTAATTTCGCAGCACCGGTCAACAAATTATCAAGGAGTATATTCACATACGCTGTTGCAGTCTCAACAATAACCAGTTCTCCCAACCCAGCGTAGGTCGTGCATCCCCACACCATGACATGACCTTCGCCATGCTTGACAGTTAGTACTTTATTCTCAGTGTCAAATTCTTGATTAGGTTTATGCCACACATAACTTCACCCATCCGAAAATACAACCTTGCGATATGCGCGACCAAACTCCAGTCCTTTCCCCCTATCGCGCTGAAGAATGAATGGTTTCTTTCTTACCCCTCTGCCTTTTACAGTGAGACAGCTTCGTGAATGTAATTCCTCATACATTGAGGTATTACTTCCTTTCCTGTTGCTGTTGCGACATCTTCGGCAAGCATTTAGGCGCTCACGCTCAATTTCTTGAGCGCTTTTTGCACTGCATATCGCGACTCTCAGCCCATTAGCGCTCAAGGACGTCCAGATTTCTCCCATTCGTCGTAGATCTTGTTCGTTTGTATTTGTTCACAACATACTGGAGAGTGCCGCGCGAGAGGTTCACTTTTTAGCTGTGTTTCGGTAACTAGGTCCCTCTTGCAATAAGGAAACCATTTTTTCCTTTCACAACTGTCTTCTCACACGAATGACGTCCCATTCCCGTACAGTTCCAGGCACCAATACTCCCTGTTAAATTAGATACTCCATGAATGATTTGTTTTGAGCCGTCAGTCGGTGACGTTTACATACCATACATGACTGACGTCTAATTAGATGAAAACTTTTTTGTGTGTCGCTGAAAAATAAATGCAAGTAACCAGGGGATATAATACGTACACCCACTGTACGTGACAATTATTTACGTCAAACTGTAGTGCATCTGTAGTGTTAGAATAAATCGCTTCCCGTTTGTGGACGGTTTGAAACCATATATGTATGAATACTTATTTTACCCATTCTAATACGTTTGGTCTTTGGAATACAGCAACATCCGTTTCATTGATCCAACAACTGCAACAAGTTAATTTTTTAAGTAAGTTCCAGACCGAGACTGTTGTGATTAATAGCCAAGGGTTACACTGTTTTATATTTTATCTGCATGTATAAAGTGTCTTTATGTAAATGAAGTTAAGTTTAACTTTGAAATAAAGTAAACATTAGTCCTAAATTATACGAATAAAAATAAACATGGTATCATTACAAAAACTTTTGTTTTGTTTACCGAATGCAGTATTATATTCTGTGGCTAAGGGGTCCTTGGACTCGAATGCCCAGGGGTCCTCGGAGATAAGAGGTTTGGGAAACCATGCATTAGAGTCTAAAGTTTGGTGGAAGGTGATTCAATAAACTTACTAGGATGTCTTAAAAATGTACCTGTAAGTTAAGTATTTCAGACGGTTATACACATATACAGATAATAAACGGAAACGTGGATCACTTGTTGTAAGTAAGCAGTTCGCGCGATCGTGACGGAAAAATAAACCTGTTCTCTTACTCACTTATCCCTCCTAGGTTTTGATCGTTTGCAATAACTTCCAGACTTAAGCACGTCCATCAGCCATGTTCATCTCACTACCGTTAGTATTAATGTGGCCGTGACCATAAGCAGCGGTCCGGAAGACAGCACGTCCATGGTTTGTAGCTCCAGATAGAGCAGAGACCGAACCTATAGTAACTGTATCAGACAGCTAAGATACTGATAAGTCATAATAAAGTTATTTTGCAAATAATATTGCAAAAAAGGATATACGACTTTAATACTCAAATTACAACGATATAATATTGCTGTATATTTCAAATCTTGCAATAAGAAGTCTGGTTGCAGTGATAATAATTTACAAGAATACAAATTTTATTAACTGTCAAATGAGAATAATTACGGCGTGTTTTTGACAGTTTGAAGGTAGACTTTTAAAATAAAATATGGATTTGACTTGCATTGTTAATATATTATTCTCTATGTAAACATTAACGGTCTCTGAGACCTCACAAGCATATTACTATGTGCATCGTTAAGGGTTAATCTACAGAGCAGGTGGTTGCGCGGTTTGGACCACATAGCTATCAGCTTGCATCCGGGGGATAGTGGTTTCGACACCTAATGCCAGCAGCCATGAATTTAGTTTTCAGTGTTTTCCCATTTTCACATCAGGCAAATGCTGGGATTCTAGGCTTACCGTAATTAAGACTACAGTCGCTTCCTTCCAAATCCTAGTCCTTTCCTAGCCGATCGTCGCCATAAAATTTATCTGTGTCGATGCGACGTGAAGCAAATCCCCCTGTGGTTGGGGGCGGTAGAATAACACACACGCTATCCCCTGACTGTCGTAAGAGGCGACTAAAAGAGGACCCAGGGGCTCTGAACTTTGGAGCGTTTGTTGGTGACCACGGGGCCCCGATATTGCTTCCACTTCGTTGTGCCAGGCTCCTCACTTTATCTGTTCTATCTGACTTCCCTTGGTCAACTCTTGTTCTTTTCTGACCCCTATGGAGGCCTAAGGAGCCTTTCATTTTCATGTCCCTCGCGGCACTTGTTTTCCTTTGGCCGATACCTTCATTTCTCGAAGTATCAGATCCCTTCCATTTTTCTTTCTGATTGGTGTTAATAGAGGATGGTTGCCTAGTTGTACTTCATCTTAAAACAATAGTCACTACCACCACCGTTAAGCTAATTGAAAAAAGTTCATACTATTCTTTACATTAGTTAAAATTTTTACCAGGCCAGAGGGTATAGTTTATGAAGCTAAAACAAGGGTAAATTGACGGGATATTCCGCAAATGTAATTATTAAAACATGAATAAATATTTATACCTACCCAGGACTATTTCACCGCACACACGATTTTCTTCAAAACACTGCGCCTTAACCTGTCGTCTTCTGTTACCGCTTGACGTCCAGGGCTGATAAAAGAATGTCGAGTAGTATGCCTGTTAAGTCTGGATGTCTTAGTGATACAGATGTCAATGAGAAATCATAAGCAACACAGATGTTTATATACCGTACATCTCATTATAATTATTGACAATTCTTTATTTGACAAAATGTTAACTAAGTGGCTGTTTGAATCACGTAGCTTTCACCTTGCATTCGGGATATAGTACGTCTGAACTTTACTGCTAGCAGCCCCGAGGGTGGTTTTCCGTGGTTTACCATTAACACTAGGCAAATGCTGGGGCTGAAAACTACGGTCGATTCCTTTCCGCTCCTAGCCGTTTGCCGTCTCATCGTCGCCGTAAAACCAATCTGCGTCGGTGCGACGGAAAGCAAATTGCAATATATACTGAAAATTCTTTATTTGACAAATTTTTTTCTAACTGGCTGAGTTGTTTGGGTCACGTAGCTTTTGCCTTGAATTTCAGATATAGTAGGTCCGATACCTACTGTTGGCATATATATATATATAGAGAGAGAGAGAGAAGTGGAAATTGTTAGACTCAACATTAATGTTTTTATTATTACCATTGTCGCATTGCCTACTACTTGCCTGCCCATATCAATGACCGTAAATCTTTTTGTGCTGGAGCGGAGCTCTTTTTCATGTTACTTCTTGTCTGTTTTAACTAAGAAGTGATATTTTCTTTCAACTACATCAGTGATGATACAGTCAATAGACTACTGTACGAATATTAAATTCCTGTGTTAAGAAATTTTAATTCCACTTCTGAGTGTAAATAAATGGAATTGCATGAAGTAGTCTGTGATAGTTTGGTTTACTTGAGTACTGTATAATTCGCTGTGCTTTGTACTATCCGAACGTTTGGAAAATTATGATGTAGGATTGTCAACAGACCAAACAAATATTTTATCTCAAGGTACTATTAAAAATATTACGAATAACACAGCATTTCACCAAATTAAGTCAGTCGTATTAATATTTCCATAGCACAAATTAGGAAAATAATGAGAGTAAAAACTAAAAATAAGGCTATTTTATTGTCTATCCTCTTTGAGTCTACAATGGTCAACAGCCATTTTGCATCTGGGATGTGATACATCAACTAGTATCTATTTTGGTGTGTAGAATCCGAATATATCTTTCAAAATGTTCTAGAACGTACCATTATTTTAGTTTTTAAAGGTTTTTTTATTTTTCGTATTCAGTATTTCGCTTTTTGCTGTTCATCTGTTTTGATGTTTAATTGTTTGATTTGCAGAGGAGAGCTTGAAGGTGTACAAATCGTCAGTAAATGCTTCGTGTGGTAATCCAGTGGTGTGAAAGAGATCCTCAGTGAGTGTTTCCTGTGAAAGGTAGCGCAAACTTTTTGTGTGTAAAACTTACACTAAGAAAAACGGCAACTAGTAAAACTCGTTTCTATCTAAACCGCCCCGACAACTTTTGTTATGTGTGTGGGAAATTCACTCCAAAAGCCCATAGAAAACCAATCACTGATTTGCTTAAGAAGGCATATAAATTGTATTTTGATTGTCCTGTTGGTGATCAAGATAAAAATTTTGCATCTCATATTACCTGCATAACCTGCACTACAACATTAACCGAGTGGTTGAAAGGAAAAACGCCGATCCATGCCATTCGCTGTTCTGATGATGTGGTGTGAGCCTAAAGACCATTATTCAGATTGTTACTTCTGTCTTACAAATATTTCGGGACATTTAAGCAAAACAAGACAAAGTATCCAAATGTATCTTCAGTGCATTTGCCTGTGCCCCATGATGAGGGGTTGCCTGTTCCTGTCTGTAACATGAAAGCCACGGAATCATATACCATGTCAAGTGACTCAGAAAGTATTGAAGAGTTCTGCCCTCAATATCATGGCACTTCGCCTCAGCTCTTTAATCAAGAGGAATTGGACGATTTGGTTCGCCATCTAAAACTTTAGAAACAGCAAGCTGAACTCTTGGGGTCGAGACTGAAACAATGGAACCTTCTAGCTCCAGGGACAAAAATTTCCTGTTTCAGATCAAGAGGTGCTTCCTTCGCTCAATATTTCTATATGCAGAATTCAATGTGTGTATGTAGAGATCTCAATGGTCTGATGATGCAGCTAGGTGTACAACACAATCCACAGAAGTGGTGATTGATTATTGACTCCAGCAAAACCAGCTTGAAAGCAGTACTACTGCATAATGGCAAAGCATTTCCATCGGTACCTTTGGCTTACGCAGTAGACATGAAAGACACTTATGAAACCATGGCTTTTCTGCTAGAGGCAATCAAATATAAGGATCGTGAATGGAAGCTTTGCTGTGATTTAAAATTTGTTGCACTCCTTACAGGTTTACAGGCTGGATTCACGAAATACTGCTGCTTTTTGTGCCTTTGGTACAGCCGTGACACCAAGAACTACTATACAGTCAAGGAATGGCCTATAAGGAAGTCACATGTTCCTGGAAACATAAATGTGATCAATACCCCATTGGTAGAGCCCGATAAAATCATTTTGCCTCCCCTTCATATCAAGTTGGGTCTTATCAAGAACTCTGTAAAAGCTCTGGATGAAGTAGGTGAGGCCTTCAATAACTTAAAGGAAAAGTTTCCCAAATTAAGTGGGACAAAGCTGAAGGAGGGTATATTTGTTGGACCACAAATAAGAAAAGTGTTGAAGGATACAACCTTTGATACCAAACTTACAGGTATCTAATTAGCTCCTTGCTCTTTCTTTAAAGCAAGTGTGAAGGGCTTTTCGGGTAACAGAAAATACAAAAACTATGTTACCATTGTGAATGATCTGTTGGACAACTATAAGAACATGGGGTGAAGAATGTCGCTTAAAATTCACTTTTTACATTCTCACCTTGATTTCTTCCCGGACAATTTGGGAGCCGTAAGCGATGAGCATGGTGAACGCTTTCACCAAGACATTCTTACCATGAAACACTGTTAAAAAGACCATTGGAACCCTTCGATGATGGGTGACCACTGCTGGCGTCTTGTTAGGGAGAGTGATGAAACGGCAAGCAAAAGAGGAGCTCCGTCGTCGCATTTTTCAAAACCAAAGACGATTAAAGATGAAAATATCTTCTGAACTAATTTGGACCTTTTATTGGCATCATGCCCATATATACATACAAAATAGTATTGATATCAAACGTTCTGAATGTGTATTTTTGTTTGACTTAATTGTGTCAATTTTCACTATTACCATTTTTTATTCTGCTGTATATCTAGGAAATGTGACGTCATAGAGAAAAACTGATTTTACCAGTGTATTCAGCACCCCAAAATTAGGCAAATCCACTCATTTACAAATTAGATGCAAAAAATGTTTAAATTTGTTAACTAGTGTCATTTTCACACCACTGTATTTGAAAAGTGAACATGAGATCTGGACCAGTAGTAGTAGTACATCCTAATCAAATATCTTTTACAGGAGCTGTCCTATTTTATTCCACGCATTTATAAATGCCTAAAAAATTTGAAAGAATCGATTAATAAAACTAAAGCAAAGAACTCACGAGAGCTAGACAGTATTTATATTATCAAACACGTAACTAAAAGGCACTCTGAAGCGCAGTGCCAGTGCACGCAACGGTCTCTGACCAGTGCAAGATAGTGACATATTTCAAGCTACTATTATAATATTTCTGCAGATATATTGGACCGCAATTCAATAAATATAATTCTGTAATCAGAGTAAACAACCAGAATTGCGAAATATTATCGATACTAGTGTGTTCCATAAACGTGATATAACATATTACAGAGAAGAGGAAGAACTGATTACCATTTCATAATTCCAGAGCAACGGTCCCGTTACCAATAACGCAGAATGCGGACAAATTCAGTGCCTGACAAAACTTACACAATCCAACGGTTCTCCCGGACCGTAAATACGAGATGACTGCAAAATCCGAACGGCCAATGTGACAGATAATTTGGCGCTTCATCCTATCTGCCTTTTACAGCCCGATTACATGACATGTATCGTAATCCACGAATTGTTCGTAGTGAGATTTCTAGGCATGTTTTTCACGCATAGATAGTGGAGACGCCTAGAGAGTGCCAGCGTGCGTGTTGCTGATAACCGTTCATGTAAGCTATTTGAAGTGTTGCAGATGTGGGCTCTAACGACGGGTGATCATCGCATGGAACTTCAATAGTTTCCGTACCTAGCTATTTACCAGCTCTCGTGGTTAGCGAATGCTTTTCATATGACGCATTTATGTAAATCATTAGAATATGTCAAATTGAAGCTAAATCAATTCAAATACTATTACAGCAACAAGGGAATTTATTTACAACATAAATGCAATTCTCACACCAAAGGCGCCATTTATAAGAAAGTATTATGCTGTAAAATACCAATATATATTTTATATACACTGCTGATTAATATAGCTTTTTTTTTTTGCTAGGGGCTTTACGTCGCACCGACACAGATAGGTCTTATGGCGACGATGGGATAGGAAAGGCCTAGGAGTTGGAAGGAAGCGGCCGTGGCCTTAATTAAGGTACAGCCCCAGCATTTGCCTGGTGTGAAAATGGGAAACCACGGAAAACCATTTTCAGGGCTGCCGATAGTGGGATTCGAACCTACTATCTCCCGGATGCAAGCTCACAGCCGCGCGCCTCTACGCGCACGGCCAACTCGCCCGGTGCTTAATATAGCAACAAGTTACTAGGAGTTCATTATTGTAAATGATTTTACAAACTACGGTCTTCCGCTTATTTCGGGCATAAATTTGTGGCAAGTTGTGAGTAGTAGGGCAATGAGAGTTCTAATCCCGGGGCAATCAGAGGCCGCAGAACGGTTCACGTGACTGCTGACTCAGCAGCACGGGAAATTTGAATTCAGCGGGAGTTCATTGACCCGTAGTATAGTAGTAGAGCAATGACGATTTGCAGATTTTGCATAAGAGAGCGAGCCTAACCTCACATCCGCCATCTTGAAATGGGCTATCCTTAGTTTTACGGGAAGATGCCCTTCCCGAAGCCAATTGTACAAGATGGCGGCTATATGCAGCTCAGTATGAGACGGCCTAGGCGGCTTGCGCAAGATGACGGCTGCTCTTATGAGACGGCCTAGGGCGCTTGCGCAAAATGGCGGCTATATAAGGCTTCTTATGAAGAAAGATGACGGCAATGGGCGATTACGAAAGTTGGAGGCTATACATAGGCTTTTATGGAAAAAGATGTCGGCCATGGGCGCTTGCGCAAGATGGTGGCTGTACATGGGCTCTTTTAGAGAAAGATACCGGCCATGAGCGATTGCACAAGATGGCGGCTAAACATGGGCTCTTACGGAGAAAGATGACGGCTATGGGCGATTGCACAAGATGGCTGCTATACATAGGCTCGTATGGACAAAGATGCCGGCCATGTGCGATTCCACAAGATGGCGGCTATACATGTGGCCTTACGGAAAATGGTGACGGCCAAGGGCGTTTGCGCAAGATGGCGGCTATATACAGGCTCTTATGGAGAAAGCTAGCGTAGAGGCTACTGCGCAAGATGGCGGCTACTCTTATGAGACGGCTTAAGGGCTTAGATACACTACTAGAGGTGAATGACCTCCCGTATAATTCAAATTTCCCGCGCTGCTGAGTTAGCAGACACGTGACCCGCTCCACGTCCTCTGATTGGCCCGGGGATATAACTCGCTTTGTCGTATTACTGCTATGTTTTGCGACACATGTGGAAAGCATTAAGTTTTATGGAGTATCGTTTTATTTCTTATTCATTCAATCTCAAGCATTTAAGATTATTTTATTGATATTACTTTCTTTTAACATATCAGCTATTGACAGCACAAGGCGGTTGCAGTCGCATCACTTAGGTATTGTCGTGCATTTCACCGCAGTGACTAGGTGATGTGTATGGAGCACATCGTTAAGGAGGTGAAGAGGCAAAATTAATTAACAAAGACAATATCCTACATGAGCGATATTAAAATTCTTGACGATATTGAAAAAGGTTTAACAAAAAACTTTAACTTCTCGTTCATAAATAAATTAGAAGTGTTTTTATTAAAAACTGTCATAGGCTGATAATTAATATTACACCGGTAGTAATTTTTATTTCATGAAAGGAGTGCGCCTTTTTTTATCATCCGCAAAGTAACATTATACAGTATATCGATGACCTAGTCTAATAGCATGTTTCTGACAATGCTCTTCCTATCCATTATTTTCCTTAAGACTGATCGAGCCTCCCAGCCACATATGGATACCCAGTCCATCAGAACAATTTTCGTTGTCTTCATTTTCCTATGTTCATGTGTAATGTGTACCTCCAAGATACAATAAAACCACACACATATAGTAAGGTACATCACAGTACAAAGACGCAAAATTCACTGCAATTTAAGCACTTCTATAGTATACATTTTCGGTTCATTTTCCTTTACACATAAACATAGGAAAACAGACAACGAAAATTGTTCTAGTGGACTGGATATTCATATGTGCCTGGGAGGTGTGACCAGTCTTGTGGAAATAATGGATAGGAAGATTGTTGCTAGATACTTGGTATTAGAACTAGGCTATCGATATAGTGTTTTGCCTCCTATAACGGATATACTATATAGTCAGTGATATGAAAACACAGCACGTCGATTAGCTTTCTGATATTGCACTGAGGCAAATTCGATCATTCTACCTGATACTGTACATATATAGATCGTCCAGTGTCAGTACACATTGTAGGCCAAGTAATGATGTCCACTCTTTGTAGTGCCTGATATGAGCTGTTTGAGCAGGATCGTTATTTTGATGCACGGTAGTTGGGAAGAAAGGGCAGGGAACGTGAGTGCAGAACTTCATTGTCATGCTTTCAGCAAAAGCAAGGTAATTGGGAATCGTCACCGAGGGCAACGGCAACTGTAACATGCGGTGTTCAGGACGAATAGAGCTGATGAATCAGTGCTAGCTTGTCACGCTACCCTCAGCAGTGTCAAACCCAGGTGTGATCGTCATCTGCATTTAAGAATGTATCAGAATTCATCAGGGAATAATTCTTCCCGATTCCTGCTCCTGGATGAGACTTTCATTGCACCATTGATGACGTACCACATAATGCATAAAGGTCAAAGGTAGATATTGTAGAGGATGCTATGCCTATTATTATTATTATTATTATTAGCATCCTCGCACGGATCCCGAGTAAGATATCTCTATATAAAAATTGAAATGACATCTGTTTTCATTCTTAAGATACAGGGTGAACAAGAAATACCGCACTTGAAGGTCGGCATGCGATTCCCCATCCCATTGCAAGAATAAGAGTTCCTATAGCCAAATCGGATTTGGTGCTGTTGGAAAACAAGTCGGAAACGAGAAGCTGGCAACACTGTCACATCCTGCAGCGCATCGGAATATAATAGAGAAACGTGCATCATACCGCTCTACCGTATACGCCGTCACAGCTCACTGAGTAGACGGCTGGGTTATCAAACGAACATGCACCGTGGAGCTACGGCTCGAATCTACGTCAGTTCTTTTTTTATTTTGTGTGTGTGTGACGTCAGGTCCCTAGTTCCCGTCGTGTAACTGCGTTTATAAGCATGATATCCTGTTGTCACACGACAATAGTCGAATACATGACACTGTGATCCGTTCAACTGAATGCATGAGTCGACTAACCACGCAGTGCACAACCATAACTGGTCCTGTTAAGTGCATGTACGGCGACTTCCTGATGGAGTACACAAACGGCGAATACGTCGATATGCTTATAGTGTTGGGTGCATCCTATAACTAAGCTTCTGCTGCTCCTCGTGAGTACGCAGCAAGGTACCCTCAAAGGCGCCATCCCGATAAGAATGTTTTTCGTCGCCTTGAGCAACGCCTGCGGGAAACCGGTAATCTTCATCCACAAGTAGTGGACAGAGGTCGTCCAAGGACTGGACGTACTCCACAAACAGAGGACGACGTTCTTGAAGCCGTTCACCAATCACCTCTGCGAAGTACCCGTGATATTGAAAAGCAGTTCCAGGTATCTTAAAAACTGGTTGTTCACGTGTTGCACGACAAAATATGCATCCATATCATTACATGTTAACTCAACACCAGCGGTCAAAAGACCGCATTCAACGAGTACAGTTTTGTGAATGGCTTTTGCAACAAGTTGAAGATAACGAAAATTTTATAAAGAATGTGATATGGAGTGACGAATGCAACCATCACAACAGCCATTAATGGTCTGACCACAACCCACATGTCACCCGTGAACGTGGCTTTCAGGCACGCTTTGGAATAAACATGTGGGCTGGAATCTTGAGGAGTGCTTTGTACAGTTTGCATATTTGCTGGGAGATCTTTAGAAGATAGGTCCAGCAGCCAATGTTGTTGATTCCTTAGCACCACCCAAGGGTCACGTGTAGGTACATAGGTATAACATTAGATCGGACACTCTCCTTCAGGCAACATCTAGTAAATACAGCAGCAAAGATTAGGAGTCGTAACAACATTCTGCAGAAGTTGCGTGGTACAACCTGGGGTGCTTCTGCAACTACCTTGAGATGTTCTGCCCTCGGTTTAGTTTTCTCTGCGGCAGAATATTGTGCTCCTGTGTGGATCAACAGCTGCCATATGAAACTTGTGAACACTCAACTCAACAACACAATGAGGATTATTTTAGGTGTAATAAGATCAACTGCTACCCACTGGCTTCCTGTCTTGAGCAACATCATGCCTTCTTCATTCCGTAGAGCACAAGCACTGTTGAGAGAATACTCCAAGATAAATGAGAACCGTGACTTGCCCATCCACTCCAATATTCCTGACCTTCAGAGGAACCGGTTGAAATCTAGACATCCACCAGTTAAGTTCGCTCAGAAGCTCACAGAAGACAATTTCAACCCCTATGTCCAATGGAAGGAAGATTGGGTCTCAAAAACAGGTGAACATCTCTGGCCTTTCTTCCCACCTAATTCGAGGTCTGATCTCCCAAGAAGAACTTGGACCATCCTTAATAGTATTCGATGTGGTCATGGTGTCTGTGCTGCGTCCCTGTATAAATGGGGAAAGATACAGTCCCCCGAGTGTGACTGTGGTGCTCCTTTTCAAACCATCGAACACGTTGTAAAGGAATGTAGCAGAAGAGCCTACCCTGGAAATTGGTTTGATTTTCTAGAGGCCAATACAGAGGTTCTAGAATGGATAAAATCTTTGGACATTAAAATTTAATGTACTTGCTTTCTTGTTTCTGTATATATGTATATGCCATACGATAAATAATAATTAAGGAGCGCTTTTAGGCCCTTACCTATTGCGGACAAGTTGAATGCGCCCCACTATCGTACGTTTCTGGACAGTACTTTGCCTGACGCTTTAGAAAACGTTCCACTTGACGTTCGGTGACATATGGTTTCAGCATGATGGTGCACAACTACAATTTGGAATGACTGTGCGTAACTAGTTAAATGAAGCGTTTCAAGGGAAGTGGATTGGTCGTGGAGGTCCAATGTTCTGGCCTCCACGTTCCCCGCACCTTAATCCACTAGATTTTTATTTGTGGGGACACTTCAAGGAACAAGTTTATAGTACTCCAGCCATGGATGTACAAGACTTAATAGCTCGCGTGCATCTGCATCGGCAATGGTGGATGCAGGTGTGTTGCGTAGG
Organism: Anabrus simplex; assembly: GCF_040414725.1. Classification (NCBI taxonomy): domain Eukaryota; kingdom Metazoa; phylum Arthropoda; class Insecta; order Orthoptera; family Tettigoniidae; genus Anabrus; species Anabrus simplex. Next base: position 242,870,951 of record NC_090270.1, on the reverse strand, counting down.
TTTCGGCAAAGTATTCTCCAACGAGTGGCGAAGTGTTTGCAAATGCAAGGTGGTCGCTTTGAACATTCATTAAATTAATTTAAACTTAATTTTCATTAAATTTTATTTTGGTAGTTTGGCAGATGATATGCAAATATTAGTATAATTACTACGTTGCATTTTTTGAATTTTTATTACAAATTAGTTTCTCTTAAATATTTAATATTATGCCCATTTTTTCTCTACAATGATGTGGTTAGGTGTAAGTGAGGACCATGTGTCCTAACTTCGCCACTACTAGACAAATAAAGTAAAATAAAAATATTTGAAATAAATAATAAATCACACATTTAATGGTTAAGAGGGGGAAACTACGATGGAGGCTAGTGTTTCCTGGTGGTTTTGATGTAGCCGTTTAGTGGGTAATCCTATTCCACTGTTGGCAACGCTATTTGGCACCTTTTGAAAATAAGCTTATCATATGTGAAATCACACGTGTTATGATTTCATAATACAGTTGCGACCATTATATTGGCGTTATATCTCACATAAATAGTTGCCAACAATATAACACCTTAATACATCACATACCTAGTATTATTTGCTATTTATTAATTATAGTCTTAAATCATATTACACTACGGAGTAGGATAATTTAAATCTTTAAAATTACACTCTGTTAATTGCACATGCTATGTTCAACAGATGTTGAAGATTCATGTCTAGAATAGAACATCAATGACTTGTGTAACAATTCGGCGTTCAGAGGCGCATACGCCAATGCGAGATACCGTGCTTTATATTTATTACAGATTCTATACATGAAGGGATTCGCGTGCAAGAACTATTAAAATGACGAAATTGAATTCAGTCTGAATACAGACCAGCTGAATGCTGAATGCTCTGCGAACGATAATGAGTACGGCATACAGATTCCTCAATGAACCTGTCACTGTGTTTCCAAGTTACGAGAGTTCTCTTTGAGTTCCCTTCTACGGTGACAGATTTCGGCTTCTAAAACCGTTTCCATATTTAATTTATTTTTACATGTCTTTACTCCATTATGTCTTCTCTCTTCCTCCGGTTCTGGATATGTATTTATTCACACACACACACTTGACGCAAATATAAGAATTACACTTATCTCTTCCACTTAACATGATCAACACACGAGTACCAATATTTTATAAACGTTGATCACTGAACACACAAGACTCTTATTTTATTTACATAGATAGTGAAACTTTCTCCTTCAATCCAACCCTATCTAAGAATGCAGAAATATCACACGGTTATTTCAACAGGATGGGCATGTCCCCTTATTCTATACCATATGTTTTTTATTATGACTATTTTCGACTTTCTTTTAGGTCATATGCAGCCTAGATACGTCCCTTGGGGAAGATATAACATTCATACACAGTTAATCTAATATGTCACATATAGTAGGCTGTATCTAAATCTATCAAATTCGTTAACATTAAAATCCATGTAAATTGATATATTTGCATATAATCCTTAAAATTCCGTTGATTTAATAGTTTATCTGTTTAAAACACTATGTCTTAATCTTAAGCATTCTTTTCAGAATATGAACACAAAATTTTCAAATTTTCAAAGTTACAACAATTTAAAATATTTATCTCATTATTTTGAACGTATGTGTAGTTGCTTGTAATATTTATAGAATATAGGTACATTTGATCTTAAAACAAATTTGGAGTACGGACAAAGTTAAATGGAGTTGGTAAATATACTAGAATGTTCTTCGATAGGCCTATATTTTTTTCTTGTCCTTGGTCTTCATGCCTTAATATAATATTAATATTAAAATATCAGGAACTGAATGGTATCGAATAGGTGGACCTGCCCATCTTCTTGAAGGTAGTCAATCATCAATACTGACCAATAAAATGAAATCAATTTCATATAATTACACTGAAATGCTTTGGGCGGTATATACCTCCTAAAGAGTCTGTTTTCAGCAACGTGAATTACATGCTATAGCCAGATTCCAGTCAATCACTTGAATTTGTTAATCTATCGCGATTGGGCACGCTCTATGAGAGTTCAACCATCGACCTCTCATTGTCTCTTGTCTTCTGACACAGTGCCCAAGGAACCCGACTTGACCTTGGCTGATAAGGTTGGACAGTCTTGTTATGACGTCTAGTTGTTTCAGAATTGTTTCATTTATTGGCTGTGCCATCCAATTTATTCAGCTTAATCTCCTACAGCATCACATTTCTAGATGGCAAACAATATTCTGACCATACATGTGTTTCATGGACTTATGGTTGTGCCATCCAATTTATTCACAGCAATCTCCTAAAATATCACATACTGGGGCAAGCAATATTCCGGTCATACATGTTTATAGTGGACTTAACGAATTCAAAAAATTTGCAGGAATTGTGTTTTTAGGATATTTTCATAACGGCACGTGATTGAAAACGTTTAAGCAACCAGCTAGAAGATTAACAATGTTGCCATATACTAGTGCAATTTCGGGCAGTATCATCGAAAATTTCATAATGATCATTGCGATTAGCGGCTGGTGATGGTGGCCAAGTTGTTAATAAGCTACCACTTGCTATCTAAATGCACGTGTTCGAACACTAAAAAATTTGGGTGGTATATTGTAAAGCTTGAATGAGCACAAAGAGAACATTAGGCATCTAATTGAATGAGTTCTGGCTCTAAGTATTCCACTCTTTTTCTTGTTTTCAAAACGTCCCTTACGTCTAACTGGACAAGTCCAATTGGAGTATTTATAACTTTAGGTGTCTGTTTCAAAGAATTCTGGCTGTATGTATTCCAGTTCTTTTTTCAAAATGTTTCTTACTAACTAACTAGACTGTTAGAAATATTCACTATGGTGATGTGACATGGAACCAAAATGATTGCTTGTTTAAAGGAGCCTAACATCTAGGTCATCGGCCCAGGAGCCGAAATGGACACGACTAAATTCACATCAGTGTCTCCCGTATGGAACTGAATGTAAACACTTAAAATTGGCAGCAGAAGACAAACAACCTTTCATTATTAGAAATAAAATTCAGGAAACTAAATCGTCAAATGTTACCAGAGTTTCGCCCAGAATGCGGCATGGGCTCATCAGTTGGATACCGCACCTTTTCCAAGACACTGGGCGGTTAGCACGTCGGTAGCGACACCACTGAAAACCATACATGTGATAAGCACAATGCAGTGCCGGCGACTTGCAGTAATAATAATAATAATAATAATAATAATAATAATAATAATAATAATAATAATAATAATAATAATAATAATAATAATATAATTCTTGTTTTTGGGACATCATTCTATAGACTGGTTTGATGCAGCCCTCCATGCCCCCCTATACTGTGCTAAACCTTTAATTTCTACATAACTACTACATCTAATCCAATGAATTTGTCATACTCATAACTTGGTATGTCCCTGCTATATTTACCGCGCCTGGACATCCCTCAGAAATCAACTAAACAAGTCGTGGGTGTCTCCTATCTCCTACCATTCCGTCTCTTCTTCTGGTCAAATTTAACCAAATTGTTCTCCTATCACCGATTCAGTTTTCATTCGTGATTCGATTTACCTGTCCCAAATTCAGCATTTCCTTTCGTAAGAAAAGTCTTCCTTGCTTGTGCTAGTCTGCATTTCATGTCCTATATACTTCTGCGATTGTTAGTTATTTTACTACCCAAGTAACAATATTCATCTACTTCCTTTACGACTTTATCTCCAAATCAAACGTTTCCTGCATCATGTGACTTTGTTCGACTCCCCGCCATTACTTTTTTTTTTAACTGATTTATTGTCCATCTTGTACTCCTTCCCCAAGACTCTGTCATTACGCATTCAGAAATTTCTCCAGATCCTCTGCGGACTCATAACAAACATCATCAGCAAAGCTCAGGGTTTCGATTTCCTCTCCATGGATTGTGATTCCTTTACAAATTCCTCTTCGATTTCCATTACCGCCTGTTCTACATAAAAATTGAAAAAGAGGGGTGGGGGAACTGGAGTCTGGCCTCACTTCTTTCTGGATTTCTACTTCTTCATAACCTTCGATTTTTATCACTGCGGGCGGATTTTTATACAGATTATAGATAATTCCTCTTTCTCGGTAACTGATCCCGATCATCTACAGAATCTCAAATAGTTTGGTCGAATCAGCATTATCGAATGCCATTTCTAGATTTATGAACGCCATCTATGTGGGCTTGTCTTTCATAATTCGACCCTCTAAACTCAGACCAAACGGCAGGATTCCATCACGTGTTACTATGTATCATCCGAATCCAAATTGATCTTCTCCTAACTTAGATTCGAGTTACATTTCTATTCTTCCTTAAAAAACACGTGTTAACATTTTGCAAGCGTGAGTTAATAAACTAAAGTTGTGGTAGTTTTTCACACTTGTAATCTGATTTCTTGGGAGTAGGTATAACAACATTCTGTCTAAAATCGGATGAAAATTTTCCTGTATTACATTAGATGGACTAACCTCGCCATGCTGGCTCCTCCTAAGTCAGACAGTAATTCTCAGGATGCATCTTGAATTCCTGTTACTTTGTTCCAGTTTAGGACTCTTGACACTGGGTTTACCGCAGCGGTCAAAATGGCCGTTTTCAGTTTTGTTTTCTCTATCACTTTCGTTATACGGTTAGAACATACAAACCCTTTGGTGGATTTTATTGATATTAAGTGTAATTTTCAGCATACAGCTTCAAAAACCCGTAACTCCTTTCTAGTTAAAGCTATGAGTTCATGTACCTACTTTTACCGGACGGTCATTTTGACCGGTATTGCAGTAGCTACCCCGTCAGACTTTTGTGGCATTCATTTAGAACGGGATATCATTCTAACAGGCTGTTACAGTGTACTTTATTACCGTAGTATCGAATAGAACTTATTGTTGTGCTGCAATGGGACAGCTGTTGGCTCTTTTCAAACAATGATACAAGTACACTGACAGGAAAATATAGTCAGTATTTGTTCAGTAACGAAAGGTGTGCAATCGTTACGAGCAGTCAATTGCCGTGTTCACTCGTTACAAAATTCGAACTCGATTTCCCGATTGTTTATGATTACTCCGAAGAAACATGTTGTCGCGTAGTCTGCAAATGGATGCCGAAATTCTGAAGCATAAGCTTATAATTTATCTGTATAAATATTGTAATATATTATCACTTCCAAACCTCCGCATAAAGGCTTCTATAATTATGATCTATAAAATTCAAAACAAATTAGTCCGCTCAAACACATCAGTAATTACCAATTCACAGATTCATAATTATGAAACAAGAATTATTTATAATATTCACTACAATCAGATTCATTCCACTAGTTATGGTCAAAACTCTCTTTGGCATTTTTCTATAACTATGTATAACTCGCTTCCAAAAAATATAAAAATGTTACCAACTTTATCTATCTTCAAAAGTAATGTAACTAAATACCTGAAGTAGTATGGTAATTATAGTTAGGAAGCTTTGTCCTATCTTATATCTTACACCATGTTAAATTATATACTTACTGTATTTTATTTTGTAATCAGATTGTGAATATAGCTGCCATTGTCATTTATTTGTATTGCACCAAGAAGAGCCTTGGCTCAGGTGCCTATATTGAAATGAAATAAAACAAAATAAAAAAATTCCCCATCACAATCAAGCGATGAAGCTGGGACTGATTTAGACCTTGATAATTTCGAAAAGGTATATAACTAGACAAACGGAAATAGTTCGGATAGTGATTCTAGTTGCGTCGAGCCTGCAGAATTTCCATGTGAACATGAAATCACACAGCACACTTCGACCTCAAAGGTTAGGGAACTACTCGCCAAATGGCGACAAACGCACACCAGCAAAGCAGCTGATGACAAAGGTAAGTCTATTTGAGGTTAGTCAATTTGTATTTATGTAATTCTGTTTACAGTGTAAATTTGGTATTATATTTTGCAGGTGAAGGAAACGCTAAGGAAGATAAAGAAATTACTAGCAAGGAGCACGATATCAACTACAGAAGGCCGAGCATACAGTGTGGTAAGTCAACATATGGGCGTGGTCAGCACATGACGGTCAGCAAGGAAGAAGTCGCTTTGGATGGAACAGTGTGGACTCCTGTTGATCTACAAAGCCTGCCAGGCCGTCGAGGACAGTCGAGGGAAGTCCGAGGTCCCACAGGACATGCAAAACGCCACATTGAAGGAACTTGTGCCACTACAGCTTGTCATCTTTTTATTGACGAATCCAAGCTGCGCCACATCGAATGATATACTGAGGTTGGAGCCCGCGAAGTTCTGAACAATCCTGAACGGACACTTTGTTTGGAAGAATTGGACGCTATCATTAGTATTTTATACGCACGCGGAATTCATGAAGCTGACTGGGACGTTCTCGATCTGTGGTCACAGAAGTGGGGTCCTGGAATTTTCACCCAAACTATGGCACGAAACAGTTTCCCGGATATCATGAGGTTTCTTCGATTCGATGAAAAATCTACCAGCAGGGATCACCTGAAAATTGATAGATTGGCGGTTGTATCTGTTGTGCTGGACAAGTTTATACCTAATTTCACTATTTGCTTCAGACCAAGTGAGAACATTACCGTGGATGAAGAGTTCTTTCCATCGAAATCTGCCCATTTATAAACCAGAAAAGTTTGGTATGAAATTTTGGTTGGCTGTCGATGTGGAAGCCAAGTATGTTGTAAACGGTTTTCCCTATCTTGGAAAAGATTAAACGCGACCCACCGATCAGACCCTAAGCGAACACGTAGTATTACGTCTTGCTGAGTTTTTCATCAATCAGGAAAGAAGTGTGCAAAGGGAACAAGGCTATTGAAATGTGTGCAATCTGTAGAAAACTGCTCTGTGGTTAAGTTGACCAAGCAAAGTGTGTGTTTACAGTGCAACAACTAAGTTGAAAAGCAGAAAGTGACATTCATGTTTATATGTAATTAATGTAAGCTAAAGCGTGTGAGAAGAATATTCTGCCTTACTAGTGTACTTCTTTGTTTATTTATTTATTTATTCATTAACGTGTTTACAAGTCATGCATGATAAAAATTAAATTATGGTCTATGATGCTTTTATACTCAATTCCAACCTTTTTCTGGCACCAATATCCTCAAGAAACGAATACGTGCCACTATCGGTCAAAATGACCGCTTCGGTAAAAGTAGGTAGAAAGAATGTTTGGTAATCCTAGTGTTAAATCTCTGTCGAATTCTGAACTCGAAATTGGGTCTAGCATTTTATCAGCAACAACAGCTTCGACTTGTTCCAGAAACTTATGTAATTATATCTCTTCACACAATTGTTGAATATGTTCTTGCCATCTTTCCGCCTTGTCTTCTTCCACTGGAAGTGATTTTCCATCTGAGTTCTTAATATTCATATCCCCACTTTTCCTTTATCTAAAGGTTTCCTTGATTTTGATGTGTGCAGTACCTACCTTTCCTACAACCACGAAACCTCCAACACCGTTACACTTCTCTTTCGCCATTCTTCCTTAGCTGTCGCGCACTTTCTACAGTATACACTTCCTTCTTTAATAGCCTGTATTCTTTTCTGGCCAAATAATTTTTTGCATTCCTGTAATTTTGTCGTTCATCGATCAGGTCTAGTATCTCTTGAGTTATCCATTGATTCTTTGTTCATCTTTCCTTTCTGCCTAACATCTCTTCAGCATCCTTACTGACCTCATTCTTCATGACTGTCCATTCTTCTTCTAATGTGTTTCCTTCAGCCTTTTCTTTTAGTCCTTGCGCAACATATTCTTTGAAACAATCCTTCACACTCTTTTCTTTCAACTTTTCCATATCCCATCTCAATGGACTCCTTCCCTTCTTCAATGTCTTCAACTTCATATGACATTTCATGACCACCAAGTTTTTATCAGAGTCCACGTCAGGTCCTGGGAAGGCCTTAAATTCAACATCCAGTTTCTGAATCTCTGTCTAATCATAAGCAGTCAATTTGGTAACAACTTCCCTGTGTCTCTACATCTTGTCCAGGTATACTGTCGTCGTTTGAGGTGTTTGAATCACCTAGTAGCCAGAACTAAATTATGATCAGTGTAGAATTCAACCAAACGACTTCCTCTTTCATTCCTTAGCCCCATTCCAAATTCTCCTGTAACATTATCTTCCATTCCTTGGCCTACCTCTGCAGAACATTCTACCATCACAAATAGATCGTCTCCTCTTACATGATGTATGAAATGTTCTGTCTTTTCATATATTATTTTTTCATTCTTCGTCATTTGCTAAACCAGTAGGTATAAGGGCCTGCACTATTGCGGAGGGCATTTTCTCGGTGTATATCTTGATTAGAATAATTCGGTCAATATGATCGTCGTAGTAGCTTACCCGCTGCCCTATTTTCTTATTCATTACTAAATCAACTCCTGCATTTCCAATGTTTGATTTTGTGTTGATAATTATGTAGTCACCTGAGCAAAAATCTTGCACTTCCTACCAACGCACTTAACTTATACCAACTCCATCTGTCCTTAGTCTATCCATTACCGAGCTCGATAGCCGCAGTCGCTTAAGTGCGGCCAGTATCCAGTAATCGGGAGATTGTGGGTTCGAGCCCCACTGTCGGCAGCCCTGAAGATGGTTTTCAGTGGTTTCACATTTTCACACCAGGCAAATGCCGGGGCTGTACCTTAATTAAGGCCACGGCCGCTCCCTTCCAATTCCGAGGCCTTTCCTATCCCATCATTCCACGCCTCGACTCGCAGAATGTGTCTTCCTGATGATTGCCCCCTACCGTGTAGTCCCCACCAGGAGATTCGAATGGGGGACTATTTTACCTCCGGACTGGAAGACGTTAACATGAAAGTTTGCTTCAAAATTTCAATTTCACTTTTCTGTAGGCCTATATCAACTTACAGAGATTCTTACTCCGTCCACATCTATACATTGGTTTACTTTAACACGTAATTTGAAACGAACGTTTGTGGTGGATCGCACAAAGGGTTTCATTTCACAAGATTGGGACTTCAGTCAGTGGACAGTTATTAGGATTATTGATCCTACAACACTCATTGTGCTCGGAGATGGCAAGAATCTCTTGAATTACTACGTCTATCATCTTCCATTAACGGCAGAGAAGGAGGCAATTACATGAAGAGGATCTCTCTGGTATATCAGTAGAATTATGTCTCTCATCCCAGCGTTCTCCTTTAGTCCAAGTAGTGAAACTGAAAGTGACAAGATTAGGATAGGTTAGAAATAGTACCGCAAATACGTGATCATTTAATAGACGTAATATTTAAAAGAACGTGCGTACTTAATCTGATAATACTTTCATCAGCTAATACTGGATTGATGAAATATTCACTGTGAAATGTCTTTTTTATGTTTCAGATCAAGAATTAGATGTATGGCTTTTCAGGGGTTTGCTCTATTAACCAGCGTTTCGTCTTTACCCACTGACGCTCGGGTGTATGCAGGTAAACTTATCAGAAGCCTATTTAACAGGCACAGTCTGATAACTGCATACGGGAGATAAAACTCCACAATGGAATTAATGCCCGCCTAGCAATTCCGAATGAAAATTCTAAGTTCCCATGGAGGGAATTAGATATTTTTCCACCAATAGAGCATATCAACAATCAGATCAAAAATTAGATGTATGGCTTTTCAAGCGTTTGCTCTATTGTTTTATGTTTGTAATCTTAAGGAGAGATATAATACACCATTTCATCAAGTCTAAAATATCCAAGTGTGTGTTTCTTTATTTCTAACATATTTACAGCTAGAACTTCGAAAGGTTGTATTTTTTCTGTTAGCATTTGGTTTAATATTACCGAACTAAGGTAATGCGAAATTTGCAGCTTAGGTAAGATTGAAGTTTTCTTTTGTTATCTTATGTGAGGTTTAAAGGGGAAAATATTATATATTATGACTAATTAAAGATGTGATTTCACTCTGTAATTCTCACTCACCTGTATTTGCTAATTACGTTGAAACTTATATGGGCTAAACATTTTAATATCACCATGGTGCTTTATGAGATATTTTCAATTGAAAGTGTCAATTTTGAAATCGAAATCAAAATAATGGAAAAAAGAAGAAAACCACGCAACTAAATCATGCGTTGAAATGTCGTACGGCTTTTAGTGCCGGGATATCCCAGGACGGGTTCGGCTCACCAGTTACAGGTCTTTATATGTGACACGCGTAGGCGACATGCGCGTCGTGATGAGGATGAAATGATGATGAAGACAACACATACATCCAGCCCCCGTGCCATTGGAATTAACCAATTAAGGTTAAAATCGCCGACCCGGCCGGGAATCGAACCCGGGACCCTCTGAACTGAAGGCCAGTACGCTGACCGTTCAGCCAACGAGTCGGACAATCATGCGTTACAAATGAGTTATACACCGAGAGAGTTGGCCATGCTGTTAAGTGCGTGCAGCTGTGAGCTTGTATTCAGGAGATAGTGGATTCAAACCTTCTCTGTCGACAGCCCTGAAGATAGTTTCATTGGTTGCCATTTTCACACCAGGCTAATTCTGGGGCAGAACCTCAATTAAGCCCACGGCCGCTTCCAACTCCTAGCCCATCGTCACTATTGGACCTATCTATGTTGGTGCGACGTAAAGAAAATTGCAAAGAAAAAACAAATATACGCACAACTCTACGCAACCATAATTTCTATGAAAAAAAAAAAAAAAACCACCATCCAACGTAAAAGAAGATGTTTACTACGAAAATTAAACTACGGCTTTCTGTGTCAGGCGGTGTTCAGAACATTCTGTTCCTGTGTTAATCCCAGAATTAAAAACATTATGCAGAGTTGTACAAAATAAGTTCTAACGTGGAAATGAAGCGTTTCCGAACCAATTTCCATATAACGTACCTTCTTCTTCTACGTGTGAGGGATGTTTCCTGAAAATTTGTCCGTGCTGTTACATCCTGTATAATGATTGGTAGTGATGGTGATTATTGTTTAAGGAAAAAGCTAAAAGGGGCTGTATTTCCTCTTAATCGTAATCGGAAGAAAAACAGGAATAGGTTCGACAATTCGGTAACTGAAGGTATCGGCGAAGGAAAGGATAGGGCTACGAAGGGTGTGAAAGTGAAAGATTATCCAGAACTCATAACGTAATACTGTTGTAAGGATGCAATGAAAACAAGAGCTTACCAAGAAATTAAATTCCATACATGAAATAATAATAATAATAATAATAATAATAATAATAATAATAATGTTTTTGGCGTTACATCACACTGACTACTTTTACGGTTTTCATAGACGCCGAGGTGCCGGAATCTAGTCCCGAAGGAGTTCCTTTACGTGCCAATAAATCTACGGACACAATTATGTATTTTAGCACCTCCAAATACCATCGGACTAAGCCCGGATCAAACCTGAAAAATTGGGGTCAGAAGGCCAGTGCCTAAGCGGTCTGAGCCACTCAGCCCGGCCGAATGAAATGAATTGGACTGTAGATGTATCCCATTCACCGGTAATAAAATTCTTTAAGACCTTACGGACATCTCATAAATAACGTTTCTCATGTTTTAATCCTTTGCATTAAGAAATTTGAGTTTATAGTTACTCATTCTGTCTACCTCATTATTTACCAATCGTATATGGAGTAGCTACTCATTTTTCGATAAATTAAAAACGAAATTGCATTTGGTTTGAGCAGCAAACGTTTAAATGCTCAACTATTCAAATCCATTGTGTTAGACATTGGTATTCAAATTTCTATGTCTTACGCTACAAACATTTTCAGTGCCGAAGACTGTGATCTATTCTTTAAGCTCACGTCGGACAAATCAAACGTGTTTTTTTTTTTTTTTTTTTTTTTTTTTTGCTACTTGCTTTACTTCGCACCGACACAGATGGGAATTATGGTGACGAAGCTGTAGGAAAGGTCTAGGAGTGGGAAGAAAGCGGTCGTGGCCTTAATTAAGGTACATCATTTGTCTGGTATAAAAATGGGAAACCACGGAAAACCATTTTCAGAGCTGCCGGCAGTGAGGTTGCATCTCCCGGATGCAAGCTCACAACTGCGCGTCCCTAACCGCACGGCCAACTCACCTAGTCATACGTTTTTAAAGGTTGAACAATTTATGGAGGAAGGTTTGTCAGCACTTGTTGCTACTAATTGTGAGGGATCGGAGAATTTGCCTCCGGTTGTACTTCCAAAATTTTAAGAAGATTCATGTATATAAAAGCCAAACGCGAGCATGGATGACCAATGGCAAGACGTAAAATCCTGTTGTTTACAAACAACTGCCCTGCTCATCCTAAGAAAGTGGACCTCAGAAACATGGACCGGCAGTAAGTGTACTGAAACATTTTTATCGCTAGTGAGTTGTCCTGCAGTATTGTACACGGAAGGCATTGAGAGTAGGAAATGTAAGTAAACCTATCACTCTATTAGATGTCATCTCTCTGAGCACTGCATCTGAAGGTGTCAGTCTTCAAACAATCGCAAAACTGGTGCTGGAAAACCTGGGTTTGATGAGGTAAGAAACTTAGATTACCGTCAGTCCACATATCCTGCCCCCAATGTATAGGTTTTCGTGAATATCGTTCTTTTTCTTTAGATTAGATCGTTCAGCTGCTGAAAATACCATTTATTATAGAATCGGTGATGAATTTGACTGGGACCGTGTCCACGAAAAACTGGGGAGACGCCGAGTTGGAGGATTTTCTGACATTTGACAATATAATATTATCAGACATTCTGGAACCACACAATGTAAGAGAAATCCACACTACTTTCAGAGAAGGCGGGGAAAAAATTAAGAAAAAGAAAGGGTGGGTTATTATCTTATTAATAGGTTTCCACACGGATTGAAGCCCTTGCAGCGCCGAACGTGATCCGAAAATTCGATATTTCCTCCTCCGATGTAATACCGAAGTGTGCACATTAATACTTATACAAGGTAGTAAATATAATTATTCATAGTCCGAGTTCACCTACAAGGTAAATCTTAATCAGCGACTTTCCTCGAAAGTGATCAATTTTAGTGATTCTGCATACAGTGCTGTATATAATTCTTGCCTGGCTGCAAAAATTTAACCGTATTAAAATTAATGTCTATAAAGGAGTATTTACAATGCAGCGTATTTGAACAATATAATATTGATTTTAATTTAATAATATGCTGTATTAGGTTAACTCCACTTCAAGTAGTTCAAATAGAGCACTGCATATTTCATAATTTTCTCAGTAACAACATCAGTCACTTTTACCAACATTTCTAAATTAATGACATCATTAATAAAGCATTTACATCAGTGTTTGTCCCATGTCATTGCATGAATTGGCTGTTTACTCAAGACTCACGAAAGACATCTATGTAAAGCTAACAATGACGTTCAGAGCGGATGAAGATCCGATAAACAGGCAGAGAAGTTCGTCAAAGTGGTCATGATCTCTCAGAATTTGTTCACTTTCGCCTTGGAAGATGTATTTAAAACTTAAATTTGGGAGAGCGATGGAATAAAAATCGATGGCTTGTAAATGAATATTTTTCGGTTTGCTGTCGATATCGAACTGTGAAATGAAAACTAGAAGAGGTCAAGACCAAGATTCAGGACTTGAAGACTGCCTCAGCAGCGACTGGTTTGGAAATGAACAGTTTTAATGTTATTTAATGTTATTTGATTTTACGCCCCAGTAACTACTTTCGGAGACGCCGATGTGCTGGAATTTTGACCCACAGGAGTTCCATAACGTGACAGTAAATCTACGGACATGAGGCTGACGTAATTGAGCACCTTCAAATACCACCGGACTGAGCCAGGATCGAACCTGCCAAGTTGGAGTCAGAAGGCCAGCATCTTAACCATCTGAGCCACTCATCACGGCTGAAAATGAACATCGTGAAGACTAAATAAAATATGAAGCCCCAAAGATCAACATCACAAAATTGGGCATCAAACCGTCAACGATGTAGTTGAATACATCTACCTTCTGCATAAAATCAACTTAGAACAGAACAACTAAATCGCAGAAATCCCTCGAAGAATAGGACTGAGTCGTGTAGTGTTTGAAAAACTTCCATTCATCCTGACCAACTAAAATATTACAGTTACCTTGAAAACGAAAAAGCACGACGCAGGTATTTTTCCCTTTATAATTTAAGGCCTAGAAACTCTGACTCTAAACAAGGGCAAGCGCTTTAAGGCTACAATGTACACAATAACTATGAAGAGCCAGATGCTGGCTATCAGTCCTAAGGACAAACTTGAAGTGGAAAAAATACGAATACGGATATTCTCGACAGAACTGCTAAATTGAAATGGCAATGGTGAGTGAAGATCCCTACATATTGTCCCCTAGTATTATTTACTGGAGACCGTGGGAACCAAGGACGAGTGTAGGAGGACCACAGAACAGATGGTTACATGACGTAAATAAGGTAGCAGAAATCCAGAGGAACCAGGTGACTCCAGATCTAAGAGACTGAAAAATATTTAAAGTGGCCTACATTCATAAGTGAATTGTTTAAAAGCTATCCCAGCTATCCAAAAATCCAATTGGTATTAATCGTACGTTACGACCGGAAATCATTACATTGGTTTGACTTTAGTCGCAAGGAACTAATTAAGATGCCTCTTGTGTTCACAGTTTGTCAATTTTTCCGTATATATGAAATATTAGTGTTCTAGCTTTGTTGTGGAATCAGCTGTACACAGCAAAATGTAATTAATTATATTGAACGGGTATTCGTGATGGAAACAAAGGAACTGTGGTGTAAGGAGGACAAAAACCTTACATAATATTTGCAGTCACCTGAACTCTGTGCCAAGAAGCCCACGTTGCACTGAACTCCTCCAACAGTACGCTGGAGTCCGGCTCCAAGGCTAAATGCTTAGCGTGCTGGCCTTTGGTCACAGGCAACCCATGTTCGCTTCCTGGCAGAGTCGGGAATTTTAACCATAATTCGTTAATACCTTAGGCAGGGAGGCTGGGTGTACGTGTCATCATCATCGTCATTTTCACCCTCATCACGACGCGCGGGTCGCCTGCGGGCATCAAATGAATAGATCTGCATCTGGCGAGCCGAACTTGTCCTCGGACACTACCGGCACTAAAAGCCGTACGACAATTTTTTTGATGATGATGATGATGCTTGTCGTTTTAAGGGACCTAACGTCTAGGTCATCGGCCCCTGATGGTACGAAATGAAATGACAAATCAAAAGTTTTAAATCATCAACTGACAAAAAAAGAGGAAAAAAATACATGAAAAATGAATGGATGGACATTAACCCAAAATAATCAGTGGATCCTACCCCGAAACTACCAGAACGAAACAGCGTTACCGACAAAGGGACCATTCGAAAGTACAATCCTGATGATGATCACGCTTGTTGTCTAAAGGGGTCCAAAATCCAAGTCAACGGTCCCTCATAATGGTACATGTCGCTAGTAAAGTAGAACCATGGTATTTGTCATGTTGGGGGACTAATCAAAAGTAGCGAAGACTCACGGTGTTCCACACAAGATGGTACTACTCACAAGTATTGAACGTCGTACAGGTAACTACTATAGGAATAATTAAGTGATTCCATCAGTACGACAATTCCCTTTTATTTTTAGGTTTAACTTTAATTACTCTAACTATAATTCAATGATGACGTGATATTACACGAGAGGGAACATATCAGGGCCTTCATACTTTACCAGTAAGTAAGGGATTACGATGAAGTATAATTTTATTTATTATCTCTGAAGTATTTTTCTCCTTCTTCTGAGCTTTTTTTCACAGAAGTCTCTCTCCTAGTATTGAATTAGGGAGACTTTGACCCCCTTTAGGAATTCAACCGTTTAATCCTCTCCAAATTCCCCTTCTTAATACCACTATTCTCCTCGCTTCAGGAGTAACTGTCACATGGGCGCATCATAGCCTAATAGAAGGAAACTATAGTCAAGCTACACAAAGATTATTTTTCACAATTTTATTAGGTATTTACTTTACTATTCTTCAAGCCCATGAATATATTGAAGCTCCTTTTACTATTAGTGACGCTGTATATGGATCAACCTTTTTTGTAGCAACAGGATTCCATGGACTCCATGTCATTATTGGAACTACTTTCCTATTAATCTGCTTATTACGACATTATTTCTCACACAATGGCGCCACTCATAGCCAACGCAAACCGATGAGTTTCCTCGCCTAGGTGTACTGTACAGGTAACGCAGACCTATGGTATTTCTCACACAATGGCGCCACTCATAGCCAACGCAAACCGATGAGTTTCCTCGCCTGGGTGTACTGTACCAGTCACGGGTTCTGGTATTCCCGTGGTGTTCCTCACATAGTGGGTACTAATCACAGGTAACGCAGACCCACGGTGTCGCTCATATAGTGGTACTAATCACAGGCAACGCCCAGACCCGCAGTGTTACTCACATGGGTACGACTCACGGGTACTGGAAACCCACAGGCGAACCAACTCACTGCTGCCACTAATCACAAACCTGTTTCGTACCTAATATAGCGGTACTACTCGCAAGTGCAGGCAACCCACGGTGTTCCCCGCGTGATGGTACGAATCAAAAGTAGTTTCATGGTTCCAATTCAATCATCCCTTGGTCGCCCCTTTTATTCGCCTCTCACGACAGGCAGGGGATACCGTGGGTGTATTTTTGGTCTGCGTCCCCCACCCACAGGGGTCACATTTTTTCAGTACGTTGTAACGACGATTCATCGGGAGAATGTTACAAATGTGATGGGTACTTTCCTTCATACTACTTCACTGGATGTCTTAATTTCCATTGATACCTTGTTTAGTCACTTCTTGTAGAATTGCATCTAATTCAGTGTATACACTCATGGTCATAAAAAACAGAACACCTTGAAAGACTAGAGATTGGAAGCTCATCACAGGACATGTTCATTAGTATGTTCTGCAGAAACGATTATAATTTCAGTCACCTAGGTTCAGCATGTGTCCTGTTGCCTAGTAGGCACTGGGTCCTTCTTGGGCACTGATAACATGTTCCATACGTGATGGCATCGACGCGTATAAGGCGCGACTGGCGTCCTGGGGTATGGCCATCCGTGCTGCATTCACCTGGTTCCACTGTTCATCTTTGGTGGTTGGCACTGGGTGATTAGCAACAAGTCTGGTGATCGGGCAGGCCAGGGCAACTGCCTGACGTCCTGTGACAACGGGAAGGCACGTGTTCGTACAGCAACATGCGGTCGCGAATTGTCCTGCTGAAATATGGCAACTAGGGTGTTGTGCAGAAGGAGTATGGCTACAGGTTTGAGGATGTCATTTACCTAGGTCAAACTGGACACATGCCCATATGCCCTGGACACGCACCAACTGTTATTTGTGGTTAAACCCAACAGCACCCCGCACTATAATGCCTTGAGTTGGCGCTGTATGTTTTGTGCGAGCCGGGCTGAGTGGCTCAGACGGTTGAGGCGCTGGCCTTCTGACCCCAACTTGGCAGGTTCGATCCTGACTCAGTTCGGTGGTATTTGAAGGTCCTCACATACAGCATCCTCGTGTCGGTGGATTTACTGACACGTAAATGAACTCTTGTGGGACTAAATACCGGCACCCTGGCGTCTCCGAAAACTGTGAAAGTAGTTGGTTGGACGTAGAGCAAATAACATTATTATGTCTTGTGCGAATGGAGTCAATGTGATGCCTTTCCCCCTGTCTGCGGCGAACCAAAATGCAGCCATCATTTTGCTTCAAACAGAACCTGAATTCGTCGGAAAAACTAGGCCTATCTGCTGCCATTCATGTCCCCAGTGACATCGTTCCATACACCATTGCAGTCTAGCATGTTTATGCACATTAGTGGACGAGGCGCCGGTAACCCAGACCGTAATAAACGGCGACGGACTGTCACTCCTGATAGTTTACGACGTGTTACACTGTACCACTGTTGCGCCAGAGCCGAGGAGGATGAAGATCTCTCCAGGCTCCTCACTTTTATCTATCCTATCCGACCTCCCTTGGTCAACTCTTGTTCTTTTCAGACCCCGACGCTATTAGGTTTGCGAGGGCTAGGGAGTTTTTCATTTCCATGCCTTTCGTGGCCCTTGTCTTCCTTTGGCCGATATCTTCATTTTTCGAAGTGTCGGACCCCTTCCATTTTTCAATTTGATTAGTGTTATATAGAGGATGGTTGCCTAGTTGTACTTCCTCTTAAAACAATAATCACCACCACCACCACGAAGATCTCTCCTGCCATGCCATTCGGATGAGGTATCGATCTTCTCGAGGGATAGTCTGGTTGGTGTGTTCTACGGCCCTCTGTGAACCATTCTGTATACACCCGTCGCATTGCTGACACACTTCGTCCCTCACGAGCTGCAATTTCCCAAATGGTTGCTTCACGTTCTCTCATTCCAATAATGCGCTCTCTTTCACACTCACTCATTTGACGGTACCGTCCTCGCATACGTCTGCGAGGCATCCTGAACATCTGCTCAAGTCACACTGATATATTACCCTCGGTTTATAGCGACAACGAGAGCCGCAGGAATATTTTACCAGTCGGTGGTGGTGCGCCGAGATATCGATATGGATCTTGAACCTGAGGGCCAATCATTTCTTCATTTCATTTCTTCTAATCATTTCTTCAGAATATACTAGTGCACATGTCCTCCGAATAAATACTTTCTATCTCTAGTCTTGCAAGGTGTTCTGGTTTTTATGAACATGAGTGTATATTTCGCTATGTGATTATTGTATTAACTTGCAGGTTTAAAAATACTCTTACTTGAATAAGGTGGTTTTAACCGCCAATGGGAGTAACAAGAAGTAGGCTACGTACCTACGTTGACAGAAAAAAACATTTTTATCATATCGGTAAATATGAAGATAATGTTATCTGTCAGGCTACCATAACGTCACCCTAAATATCTGCAGCGCGCGGCTGTGAGCTTGCATCCGGGAGATAGTAGGTTCGAATCCCACTATCGGCAGCCCTGAAGATGGTTTTCCGTGGTTTCCCATTTTCACACCAGGCAAATGCTGGGGCTGTACCTTAATTAAGGCCACGGCCGCTTCCTTCCAACTCCTAGGCCTTTCCTATCCCATCGTCGCCATGAGACCTATCTGTGTCGGTGCGACGTAAAGCCCCTAGCAAAAAAAAAATATCTGCACTTCTCTTCCAAATGTAATAATTTGTTTCGATTACTGCAACGCAAACAAGGTAGAGCAACTTAAAACTAATATTACATTCACATTTCCGTAAGCTATATCCTGGACTTAAAGTGGTAATTAATACATTCTTCATAGGTGGAAGTGTAAAGAGGGCAAATTAATAGTTGATATTGACAGATTACTGAACTTTCCCAACTTCAAACGAAGGAAAACAGGTGTTTCCCATACGTTAATGTATTATGTGAAGGCATAAATTCAATAATAAAATACTTGTATTAAATATATTACATTTAATGGATCTAAAATTTTGAATAATGATGCTAATGAAAATAAACATTCAGTATTGTTATAAAGAGAAGATTGTGAAGAAAAAGTCCTTTAAAAATAAATTATTTTTTATAAATGATGTTTACTATAAATTATTACAACTGAAGAGACATGAATGAGCGTAGTGCTTGTGAAATATAATGTTGTTCTTATACCCCTTTTTCAGACACCTGTGGGGTTGTAGATGCTAACTGTCTCTCATATATGGATTTGGTCCTGTTTTTCGGCCGGATGCCCTTACTGACGCCAACCCTGTATGGAGGGATGTAATCACTATTGCGTGTTTCTGTTTTGGTTGGTAGTGTGGTGTGTTGTATGAATATGAAGAGGATAGTGTTTGGATTAACACACATACCCAGTCCCCAAGCCAGAAGAATTAATCAGGCATGCTTAAAATCTCCGACGAGCTCGATAGCTGCAGTCGCTTAAGTGCGGCCAGTATCCAGTATTCGGGAGATAGTAGGTTCGAACCCCACTGTCGGCAGCCCTGAAAATGGTTTTCCGTGGTTTCCCATTTTCACACCAGGCAAATGCTGGGGCTGTACCTTAATTAAGGCCACGGCCGCTTCCTTCCCACTCCTAGCCCTTCCCTGTCCCATCGTCGCCGTAAGACCTATCTGTGTCGGCGCGACGTAAAACCACTAGCAAAAAAAAATAAAAAAATCTCCGACTCGGCCGGGAATCGAACTCGGGACCACCTGAACTGAAGGCTCCAACGCTGACCATTCAGCCAAAGAGTCGGATTTTTGGAATAAAATGTTACTGGAGCAAACATTGTAGATCATTGGCGTACAAGAAGAAACCAGAATGAGGAACGTAATTAACGATTATTTAAGGATTATAAATGAAAAAGGTGCAAACATTTATGCTCTACCTTACTTCCTTCTGTTTTTCTCGCCTCAAGTGAAGGAGATAGGCCCACGCAAAATACCAGGCAAAGTCTTTCCTGGCGATATCTCTTGTTCAGCCCTCCTCTATCTGTACCTTTTGGTGAGCTCAATACGGGCAGTTTAAACACATAGAAAGCGAAACTGAGAAGAAGGATTATTTCTTTGATCGTAGAGCACACAAGGGTTGGATTCAATTTTATGAATACTGTATGCGACGTCAGATTCACAGGCAAGTATTGAATTCACCCTATCGAATGTTATCATGTAGCTAAGATTGAGTTTCGAAAGAATTTGCCCTAGGAAATCATAGAGCTCCTCATATATCCGAGGCTATTCTGTAAGATATTTAAAAAATAGACTACTCTTATTGACTGACCACAATATTTCTGGTATAAGCCTATGAAAAGGCTCACAACACAGGCATATATTGTGATACTCAGAGTCAATGAATACACAACATAAATGTATTAAATAAATGATCAAAAATATTCTGCCATCAAATTTACATCCCTCCACATAGGGTTGGCGTTAGGAAGTTCATCCGACTGTAAAACAGGGCAAAATCCACAGGTGCGACACAGATCACTTCCACAAACCCACAGGTGTGGGAAAATCGGTGGAAGAAGAAGTCTGCCATCAAAATTTATCTTTCATTAAATCGTTCACCCAGACATTTCACCGCGGGCAACATAACGTCGTATGAAAATTTACGCTTTTGAAGTATACTAGCAGTATTTCCTGTAATATTTTATTTCCGTGGAATTTCTTGTTGTACTCTTGTTGTTGATCCCCCTGTGGGTGGGGACGGTAGAATAACACCCACGGTAACCCCTGCCTGTCCTTAGAGGCGACTAAACGGGGCCCCAGGGGCTCTGAACTTTAGAGCGTGCGTTGGCGACCACGGGGCCCTCAGCTGAGTCCTGGCATTACTTCTACTTACTTGTGCCAGGCTCCTCACTTTCATCTATCCTATCCAACCTATCATGGTCAACTCTTGTTCTTTTCCGACCCCGACGCTATTAGGTTTGCGAGGGCTAGGGAGTCTTTCATTTTCACGCCCTTCGTGGCCCTTGTCTTCTTTTGGCCGATATCTTCATTTTTCGAAGTGTCGGATCCCTTCCATTATTTCCCTCTGATTAGTGTTACATAGAGGATGGTTACCTAGTTGTACTTCCTCTAAAAACAATAATCACCACCTTGTTGTTGATGTTGTATTGTTTGGGTAATTATACTTTAAATTTTACTTTATTATAACTTGTAATGTTAAGCTAGTAGTACGCCCAAACTCTAGTATTGTAAGCCGTAGTGTTAAGCGCTGGAAACACTTAAGTTGTGTATGATATTGTATGTGATGATGCTGGATTTAGAATGTTTAACTGCCGGGCTGAGTGGCTCAGACGGATGAGGCGCTGGCCTTCTGACCCCAACTTGGCAGGTTCGATCCTGGCTCAGTCTGGTGGTAATTGAAGGTGCTCAAATACGTCAGCCTCGTGTCGGTAGATTTACTGGCACGTTAAAGAACTCCTGCGGGACTAAATTCCGGCACCTCGGCGTCTCCGAAAACCGTAAAAGTAGTTAGTGGGACGTAAACCAAACAACATTATTATTATTAGAATGTTAAAACAGTAGTATTTCCTGTAATATTTATTTTCCACGGAATTGATTTGTACTTTTGTTGTAGTTTTGTTGTTGTTGTTGTTATTGTTGATTTTGTGTAATTATGTTATAACTTTACTTTATTATCACACTACTCTAAGTGACCATTGCCACCGAGATCTTTCCCAATTGCGATGTGCTTGTTCATAATATTAATATATTCTCTAAAGGAAGTGTGCTCCTGTTGAGACGAGTCCGTTGAATTACTTGGCGAGTTATTTAATAATTTGCATAAATAATTTTGACCAACATAAATCCTTTTAATTGCCGATTTCATGGAGTTTTTCTCCACATCATACATCTGCCTTCAGTAATTCTTTCCTTGAGTCGGGCGCTAGAATATGGAATGCTTTACCCCCTGAAATTAGAAATTGTTCCTCATTAATTACCTTCAAAAGACAGTCTAAAGATTTCCTCTTAAATACGTAGGCTATATCATGCAGTTATGTGTGAATGTGTGAGTGAATGTCTGGAGTAAATAGTTCCCAAAAGTTTACATAAATTACTGTTATTTTTTATGAATTCCACCTAGAGTAGTTAATATTGAATTTATTTATTATTTTTCTAATTATAGACTTAGGATGTAATCTTTTAGTATTAGACTATATTAAGTTATATTAATATTATATTATATACACTGTGTTAAGTTAGAATGTAAAGTTTGGATTCAGTATTAAGCCGCATAATGTGGTTAAGTGTAAGAGAGGGCCAAGAGCCCTAACTTCGCCACGAATAAAGACATCAATAAATAAATAAATAAATAAATAAATAAATAAGCAACTTCTAAATATTTCTTGGAAAGCAAATTCAGAAATTCACCCCTGCACACCCTTAAAACTGAGTACACTAGCAAAACGAAAAATCTTCAACACCTGGCGCAATTCAAGCAAAAGTTTCCACACACTGTAACGTCACCGCAAAGAGTGGCAGATTCTTTACTCCTGCTAATTGCTCTGAAAGACCCGTTGTCGTAGAATTGGTCCGATAATCAAATGTTTGATAAATTGAGGGAGCTGCAGAGCCTGGCCATTCTTCAGATTTTATAGCGTTCGTTAATTTTCATGACGGAGTATCGTACTCATTGTGAACCAACAACTTAATATATGTATCTCCATGAAGTCACATACGCAGAGTAACATGCATGTGTGTGTCTGTCAAATGAGCACGCCTCCTATTCATCGTTACAATGAGGGTGTTGGTTCTGTCCATCATTGTCGCAACCCTTTACGTCTCGCTTTGTTCAACATGTATACTGCAAGCAGACCAATAATCTGTCACTGACAGCCATGGGTCGATGGTGCTAGACTACTACCATTTACCCCTTAATGAAGCTCAATCCCATTTTCCTCTCTTCGCTTAAATTGTTCGTATTAATCGACAACTAATGAGATAGTCAATATCTATCACATACCTATCGACACTTAGGCCTAAGAATGACAACCTCATATCCCTGATTTAACTAAACTTACAGGAGAAGCAAAAGAAAAGGCCTTTATATTTCAAAGTCTCACTCAGGAGGTTTATTGATTATTATCTTCATGACAAATTAGAAACTTGCATTTATAATCAACATTTTAAAAATGAATTAATTCGCCTGTAACTTAATATGAGATCTTTTCATACTTTTTCGGTTAATATTTACGAGGTTTTCATTATATTTCAATACGTTTTTAGAGAAATTAAATGAGCAGCCGTAAGAAATTAATTTTTACTTGAAAATGTTACTTCATTCATGTGACTGCTACGGCTAATTTGACAACAAGATCTACCAACAGGTAATACTTATTTGATAAAAGAGAAACATTACAGACAAATACATCCAAAATATGTATTCATTATCAATAGCCAACGAATATTTTACACTAAATTCTACCTACTCAGATATACAGTACATGGTTCATTAACTGGTCTATGGAGGGCGGTATAATTCGGTTGATTTATTTTTCGTCAACGAGCAGCTCTACGTACGAGGTTTTCAAACTTTGATCCAAATATTTTAATTTCAGAAAAATTCCGACTCACGGATTTTCATTACAGAGTGTCGCTATGGTGCTGAATTATTGTATACAGGTTTCATCCTATGTACCGTGACAAGTGGACCTCATGTTTTGTGTTTCGCTAAGGTATGTAGCGTCTTTCCTCTGTATTAATGGGGATAGGTATTACGAGCATCATGTCACCACAATAACTTCACTTAGATTTGAGAAATTTTGGGCTGCTCTGGACAGTACCCCAATTAGTGTGCACCTGCTGCGCCGTCACATAGCCTACTCCTCACGAATAGCTCAAGACTCTACGTCCCCATCCGACGGATGAATCATCATCATCAACAGCGCCATCTGCCCTCACACCATGTAAGACCGAAAATGGCTTCATCACACTGGACATAAAATGGCTCCTTTACGTGCATTACCTACTATCTTATGTACATTGCCTAGCGATAGTGAATCTATGTATTTGATCCTAGTGGCAGCAAGTTGATTGTCATATCCCAACACACGTTTTCCGACGGTGCAGCAGCACAAAGGAAATAATACTCGAAATAAACTTTCAACACAGTAGGTCGTGATCTGTAAAATCATAGTAATTTTTATTGTAAACGTGACTTTTGTAATAATTTTTACTTGTAATATGTACTTTTGACATAATAGTACATTATGCCCATAATGGCAATAATGTTTATAAAACAAGCTTAACGTCTGGTGGTCTTAACCTCATCTGCAGGCCATCTATAGCTCCTCCATGGGCGCCCGATCGATCCGGCTCCTCCGAAGGGGTCTATGAGGTTAGTATTCCCCTCGTACGTAAGTAGTCAGTGACATTTCCGACTCGGCTTCTCCATGCGACGCCCGTTCGACTCGGCTCCTCCAAAGTCACCCGGGAGGTTAACATTGCCCACGTACGTAAGGGGTCCCTGTCCTTTCCGAATAGGCTCCTCCAAGGGGCATCCGATTGATTCGGCTCCTCCAAAGGGGTCCGTGAGTTTAGCATTGCCCAAGTACGTAAGGGTATGAAGACATAACCTCACCTAGCGGTCAAAAACACTTTGTGAGGTTAGCATTACCCTCGTACGTATACGTGTGTCGTCATAACTTCACCTAGAGGGTCAGAAAGCACGCCAGACTAATTACGCCCCTCCAATGGTATCTGTGAGGTTAGGCTTGCTCTCGTACACAAGGATATGACGTTATTCTGAGTTTAATGGTTTAGAACGTGCATTGCCTTACTAATCCACTAAGGGACAATGACCTCGTAGGAAAATGCTGACTCAGCACCCACTGTTTTAGAACCGGCCATGACCTACTCCTACATCGCATGGAAGTAGAGGCTGGGAAAAATTTGAAATGAAAAGAAAAGGCGATTAAGATAACTTTTATGCTCGCCGAAGCCGAGATATATATATTTATTATATACCAGAAATCTGAATCTTCATGAGGCTCATTATAGTTCATGTTTCGTTACGATACAGGTTCTCCACCAATGAGAGTTCAGATTTTCATTATGATACAGGTTCTTCACCAATTATGATGCAACGTTTTGACCAGTTAGGTAAGGATAACAAAATCGAACATGTCCGACACACGTATTGTATTGTATTGTATTTATTGTATTGTATTTATTAGTGAACAAAACAGGCGTTCAGCCCCGAATACATGTTCACAATAATAATAATAAATAACAAATAAGATTAATAAGAATAGCCCAACCTGAGCCACCCCTCTCCACTATGTACTAAATAACATAAAATGAAATAAACAATACCGTCCCGGTTTTATACCAGAACCAACTCCATCTACATCAATTCACAACAGCCTGGTCAATGTTTACATTCTACTGCTGGTGTTACAACTCCATGCTTGCTATCACTCTCACGTACGCAACCTTCTTACTTCAGCATTTTCATCACCTCTATTGTTCCCTGACCTACTCCAGCATAAGCTGCAACAGCAGCATTACCAGGTTACATTCCAAACCAGCCATTACATGATTGCATACCAAACCGGCCATCTTATTCCGTCATTGCGTTCCAATCAACCATACCGCAACTTTTACCAATCTGCGTTAACATTGCTTCATTTCATTTCATTCCGTCATAACACTCCATAATAAAATTACCTCTCATCTCCAGAAATTTCGGCAATGAATAACAAATACCAATCACGCCTCCAAAAATTTTGGCCAGCAATACTCCAACACCACATTTCAGCAATACCACACCAACCCTACCTCATATACCACCTCTACTTCTTCTACAAATACACTCACCTTCTGCCATCCACCATCTTATACCACCACTTCTCCAACACCACATTTCAACCCTATAACATATCATAATTTAATACTTCCAACACCACACTTCAGCCTACCAGCTCTACTCCTTCCACAAATACACTCACCTTCTGCCATCCACCATCTTATACCACCACTTCTCCCACACCCCATTTCCACCCTATAACATATCATAACTTGCATTTACCATACACTCATACTCATCCTACCCGTCATAATTACCTACTGAAGACTCCATCTTCTACCAAACTAAAATTTACAAATAGCCGAGTTACATTACTACATCTCCATACCTTTCCAACACCACATTTCAACATATACCACCTCTACTTCCAACACCACATTTCAGCCCTAACACGCACTCGTCTGCCATCACTCAGCATTTATACCAGTCACCAATACAATACAAAATGATAATAAACTCACCTGTTTCCAGCTCCAAAAATTAAATAGCCATCAACACCACATTTCAACCCTATAACATATCATAACTTGAATACTAAGCCTTCAATACTTCCAACACCACACTTCAGCATACCAGCTCTACTCCTTCCACAAATACACTTACCTTCTGCCATCCCCCATCTTATACCACCACTTCTCCAACACCACATTTCAACCCTATAACATATCATAACTACATCTCCATACCTTTCCAACACCACATTTCAACATATACCACCTCTACTTCCCACACCACAATTCAGCCCTAACACACACTCATCTGCCATCACTCAGCATTTATACCAGACACCAATACAATCTCAGTACCACCACCTCTACTTCTTCTACAAATACACTCACCTTCTGCCATCCACCAACTTATACCACCACTTCTCCAACACCACATTTCAACCCTATAACATATCATAATTTGCTCAATTTGCCATACACTCATACTCATCCTAATACCCATCATAATTACCTACCGAAAACTCCATCTTCCCCCAAACCAAAATTTACAAATAGCCAAATTACAACACTTATCCAGCACCACATTTACCATCACTCCTCCAGCCCCAAATATCAACAAACTGCCATCCACCATCTTATACCACCACTTCTCCAACACCACATTTCAACCCTATAACATATCATAACTTATATACCATTTCTCCTTCACAGCATTTCAGCCTCCACGCCCTTAATTACTTACTTACTCGCTATATTATTGTTTTTTACTTCTTGTAACAAAACCCTCACTACTTTTCATTGCTCTCATCATGTCCGTATATCTTCTATCTCTCCCTGCGCTCAAACTCAAATTCTGTGCGAGGTACTCACGGGTTAACACTGGCCTTGCTTTTATACCCTGGTCTTGTCTAACTACACCACTACACTCAGCTCTCTCAGCTTCTTGTTGCTCACTCTCCTTTCCCCCATCACCCCTTTGATCTTCAGCCTCTCTCCTGCATTGCCCGTCCACTGCTCTTTCCTTACCGTTGTTCATACTTCCACTTAACACCTCGCTCCGTCTCTCTTGACACTTTTCAGTACTACTTCCTATAATTACACTTCTACCCTCTTTATCTTTCACTTGCCTATTATCTTCCACTCGTTTGTCATCCCCGTTATTCACTACACTTCTCTTAGCCTCCTCATCTTGTTTCATCCTCCGTTCTAGGTCCATCAGTCTATTCACCGACCATACTCTCCTCCATCTGTTGCCTGTCACCACTAATTCCTGTCCTCTGATGACTGCATTCAACCCTTGCTGCCTAGCTCGTATCATGTGTTTTTTAAGAGTTTTTTCATTCCTCCACTCTTCAGCTCCTATGTCCCTCCTTATCCATATTTTTTCTCCTTGCACGTTACCTGCATTACGCACCACTGTATCAGCCATCAGTGTAGAAAATAATTGCACTTTGATAGGCCTATTACCTCTAAATCTTCCCACTCTTGTCACATCATCAATGTCCACTTCACTGAAATTTATTTTCATTTTACCCTGAATTATGTCCACTACTTTATAAACTATACTCGCCTTATCTTCCTTCTTACCCTCTTGCACTCCATATATAAATAAGCATTTATTTCTGCGACTTCGGGTGTTAACAACTACGTCGGCTTTCAGTTTCGATATCTCCTCTTCCAATCTCCCTATCTCCTCTCTTAATGCCGAAACTTCTTCACCGTTTCTTCTCGCCTGTGAAGCTGTGTCTTCTATCTTTTCCTGAAACCACCCCTTCATTTTTTCAAACTCCCTCGTTTGTTCCTTGATCATGTTCTTGATTTGTTCGAAGGGACATGTCTCTGCTACCACCTCTTTTACGATTTTTCTGATTGTTTCCATGTCCTCCCAGCTCACACGTATTGACATCAATGCACCTTCTACATTCAATATTTCACAACCATATGACACATTCACGGAAATTCAGTCCATCCACTGTACAATAAACAATTTGAAATCAAAGCTTTGGAAACATACAGCATTGTGAAGGTCTTTGATCCACTCACAGAAAATCTATAACCCAGTGCATGTATTCTGCGCTCTGTTCAGTAAACTGAACTATCAAGGCGACATCTCTACAAAATTCATGAATATTTATAACAGAGTTAAAATTATCGTCGAGCATAAGCAGTCTTATGCAACTGCGCTCGTTTTATAAACATAGTCATGTTTTAATAATTCCCATTATAAGCTTGTTGCATGATGTACTATTTCAGTTCCAGTAGCTTTACTGGTGCCGAATAAGGTTCCGTCTTACTTCTCCAGTACTCACAAAGACTTCACACTTTTGCGAATGACCGGGATGAGTGGCTCAGACAGTTAAGGCACTGACCTTCTAACCCCAACTAGGCAGGTTCGATTCTTGCTCAGTGTGGTGATATTTGAAGGTGCTTAAATGTGTCAGCTCCGTATCGGTAGATTTACGGGAATGTAAGAAAAATTATGCGGGGAAAAATTCCGATATCTAGGCGTCTCCAAATACCGTGAAAAAAGACCCTGGAACGTGAATCCAATAACATTCTGCCAACAATGTTCTTAAAATCAAACATATAGCAACAAACGTTAAAATAGTTCAGGGTAACTTAAGACAGCGATCGCATTATTTTACGTGCAATAGAAGTGTCATAGACGTAAGTACCTTGTTATTGGGGAAATTTGTAATATTAACTCTCTAAAATCTAGAGAATAATGAGACCTGTAAAATATCCCATGAATATTGATACGTATTCCATGGGAAATATTTACAGACACTGCAGAAAATAAAGTGCAATAATTGCTAGAGAAGAATGTATACAACCCCATGCGTTCCCAGATCTACAAGGGTTCTCAATATATTTGTTTTAATGCTCTAAGAAATTAAAAAACAATGTTCGTGTTGTAATGATTTGCAGATTTGGTGAACGGAATGATGAAGTAACAAAGGAACAATTGATGACCATACTGAGGGATTAAGACAAAGAATTAGTTATGATATTATTGTTATTGTAAGTTTGTTAAGTCCACAACCAAAAGTCTGATACATCATCAGCTGCCATAGTTAACTTAGGTGTCATCGGTGAGGTGAAGTAGGTAAATAAAGAGTTTCCGTTGCTTTCTTCGCCGAACTAGAATATGGTATGAATTATATAACAGCGTGCCAAACTCACAGAAATGCATATACTGTGACATTTAGGTCTATTGTGATTGGCAGCGAATTTTTTGTGACGGGACTCTTCGCCACGTGTCCCACGCCGAGTCACGGCTGGTGAAGTCAAAGGGTAACTTTTATTTCTCTTTTTATATAATCTTCTTTTTTTTTTTTTTTTTTTTTTGCAAGTTGCTATACGTCGTACCGACACATATAGTTCTTATGGCGACGATGGGATATGAATGGGCTAAGAGTGGGAAGGAAGCGGCCGTGCCTTTAATTTAGGTACAGCCCCAGCATTTGCCTTGTGTGAAAATGAAAAAACCACGGAAAAACATCTTCAGGGCTGCCGAACCCACTATCTCCCGAATACTGGATACTGGCCGCACTTAAGTGACTGCATATACAGAGCTCGGTTTTTATATAATCTGTTGGAGGGTGACGACCAGCATTGTCACCACGAGAAAAGACAGATAAATCTTCTAATACTGCTGGACTCTCAATATACAAAAAACATTACATTTAAAACTTCCCGCAATATCAGATCTTCAGATTCAGCGCCACAACAGACATTCTTCGACGTGTGTGCAACATACTTAATATTACATTTAAGAAAATATTAAACAGTGATATTATGAAATAAAAATTCAGTGTGGAATTAAATAATTAATAAATTGATACGAAACAGCGTGCCACGTTATTTAGAACACTGAACCAGGAGTTACGCTGAAGGACAGAGCTTGGTAATTGTGAAGCTGCGAGTTGAGAATCAATATTAATCCCTTTCGTACGAATTTCAGTGAACATCAAGAAGTATCAGATCATAACTGGACGAATGTGATGAAGACCGGCGTTGAACGGATTATCTACCTGGGAGACATCACCGATCTCATCATGCAGTACTAAGGGGGAGGACCGATGCCGACAGCGTCCTAATTCCATGAATCCAGCCTAGAAAAACCAGGGTTATCAAGGCGTCAAAGTTATGTTGATAATTGATTTGCTGGGTACCATCTGTTCTACGTAGCCGTAATAAGTAGTTAACTTTCTGCTTGAAGGGACTATTTGTTGAACAGTAGTTTGGTTAGATGTATGCAAGTTTACTATGTCCTTTCATTATACGACGTTGAGTCTGTACTTTTCTTCAACTTTACGATGGCGATGTGCGTGATGACTGAATGTCAAGATCATCGAATGTGCGGGTTTGAACAAGTCATATCATCCAACGAGTGAAGAAAACCTACAGCCTTTTTTCCAGTCATTGACCAGGTCAGGGATGTAATGAATGAAGCATATATAGGCTGTTAATACGATGGGGTCGCCACTCCCAAAGTGATATATTAATGACTGATAGATGCTATGAAATGAGAATGGTGAGTGTTGCTGGAATGAAAGATAACAGGAAAAGCCGGAGTACCCGGAGAAAAACCTGTCCCGCCTCCGCCTTGTCCAGCACAAATCTCACATGGAGTGACCGGGATTTGAACCACGGTATCCAGCGGTGAGAGGCCGACGCACTGCCGTCTGAGCCACGGAGGCTCTCATCGGGCGAGTGTCTAATTTAAATATCACTCATCTGCTAACCTTTAGTAAATATTACTTCTCCATTCGATTGCTACGACATTCAGGAATGTGTACGTGTAATATTATTATTTTTCGGAGTTTATTTCTCCCATATTTTTCCGAAAGTGTTTGCTATATTTCCATAAGGGATTGCGTTCATCTGACGTGCGAATGCTACGGTAGTGATACGGATAGATTTCTTATAAAACAGATTTCTGTAATTTAAAGGAAGAAATTGTATGTTTATTACACTTACGTGTGGTTCCAGTCATATATGTGATTTTACCCATTATATTCTGGAGTGTTGTTGCGAATAAAATTGTGATATTTTCCTCTCACATTGTGCCATGTGGACAAATTTTGTCTAGGATTATGATTACTTTATGTGCTATTTGTGGACGAATCTTTGCGTCATTATGATCCTTCGCACATGTGAAATATTTTATGCGTCGTCGAGTATAATGATGAGCGGATATTTAAGGATTATTCACAGTCATTTGACATATCTGCGATTGGTTGTTTTCCATTAGAGGAAATATAGACGGGAGCGTCTTCACGAGGTATTATTGAACCACGAGGTAAACCACATATCTTCTTATGAAACACAATTCTGCGCATGAGGTTATTAGAGCCTTTTGTCACATTTGATGAGCACAATCACAATGATGTCAGAGCATAGCTGTATGACAATGATCAATTCCTCTATATTGGACAGATTTCCGTAACGTCTTGAGTTCGATGTATGTGAAGAAAACCTTATTAGTCACAATCACCCAGACTACTTCAACCGAATTAATTACTGTTGTTTTCCAGGCCATCATTTTTGAGATTATTTCACCTACATTAAATTGGATGCAACACGTGTGGACATGTGCTATATATTTTAAGATAGTATTTACTTCGCATAAACTAGTGGTAGTTTATTGCATTTCTTTCCTAAGTAGATGATGGTAACGGGAGATTCCTTACTTGTATTTTATTTCTACAGGATCAGTGATTTTTATTTTCTGCGTAATTTATTGGTGTGTGTATCACCATCGTTGTCTTAAGTTTCGGCGTTGAGTTAAGGTCATTGCATATGGTTTTCGTGTACTTTTCTTATTTTATCACGTGAACTTTCGTGTATTTTGAAGTTATGCAGAACAGATAGTAATTTAGATGTCGAGTTAACTATAATGGACACAGAACCAAGCATAATTAAGCTCCAAGTAGTTTTCAGACCATTTTCAGGCCGAATGAAACTGTAAGTTTTGTATTCGATGTTTTTGACAAGTAACGTAACTAACATTTTCAAATATCTTTCCAGATTTTTCCTACATAATTCAATATGTGCATGAGCACCATTCTATTGCCAAACTTAAACTCACAGTGATTCATATTCGAAATTAATATTTCATGAAGAATTTTTCAGAATTATTAGGAATTTATTAACGTGTACCAACCCATTTGTTTTATTTCTCGATGTACATCAAGAAGTAAACTTAAATTTAAAATTGAGAGCTCATGTTTCATTACCATAGTTTTCAGGATGACTTTCTTTTATGTAATAAATCATCTACCATTGGTTTATATTTAGAGAATCGTTATTTTCCGATATCTTCCCATTTCCTTTGATCCACACTATTTTTGGAACATGCCAAATCCCTCACTGAGCAACACTGATGGTGTCTCATGTTTCTCGAGTCGTTAGTTGTGGCGCAAACGGGCAGAATACCAACTGACCATATAAGCAATAATTTCGTATCATTCATCGTAAGGACCGGCTTTGTTGGGAATGGTGTTACTAAGATTGCTATTGCCTCAGTCACTGCTATATTGACAAAGCCAAATACAAGACTAGTTTGTTACAAGGATTGTGTCCACATAGAGGAAGTTACTAATAATAAAGGAGTATCAAAATTTACCTATGACAACAATGACATTCGCAGTAAGATACATAAAATTGAAAACTAGGAAAGCAGCGGGAATTGATAAGGTTTCGGGGGATGTACTAAAGACAATGGGTTGGGATACAGTACCATATCTGAAGTACTTATTTGATTATTGTTTGTATGAAGGAGCTATAGCAAATGAATGGAGAGTTGCTATATTAGCCCCTGTGTATAAAGAAAAGGCTGACAGACATAAAGCTGAAAATGTCAGTTTGACAAGCATTGCATGTAAGCTTTAGGCATGTTTGGAAATTAATAACTGGTTTGATAGAAGGCAGTTAGGGTTTAAGAAAGTTTATGCTACTGAAGCTCATGTTGTAGGATTCCAGAAAGATATAGCAGATATTCTAGTTTCAGGAGGTCAAATGGACTGTATCGGGATTGACCTATCTAAAGCATTTTACAGGTAGATCACTGGAGACTACTGGCAAAAATGAGCGCAATTGGACTTGACAAAGGAGTGACTTAATGGGTGGCTATGTTTCTAGGAAATAGAACTCAAGGGAATTAGAGAAGGCGAAGTTTTATCTGACCCTGTAATAATTAAGAGAGGAATTCCTCAAGGCAGTATTATTGGACCTTTATGTTTTCTTATATATGTAAATGATATGTGTAAAGAAGTGGAATCAGAGGTAAGGCTTTTTGCAGATGATGTTATTCTGTATAGAGTTTGTGAGCAACTGCAACATGACCTCGATAAAGTTGTGAGATGGACAGTAGGTAATGGTATGTTAACGAGGTTAAACGTCAGATTGTGAGTTTCACAAATAGGAAAAGTCCTCTCAATTCTAATTACTGCGTTGATGGGGTGAAAGTTCATTTCGGGATCATTGTAAGTACCTGTGTGTTAATATAAGGAAAGATTTTCATTGGGGTAATCACATAAATATGATTTTAAATAACGGGTACAGATCTTTGTACATGGTTATGAGGGTATTTAGGGGTTTTAGTAAGTATGTAAAGAAGAGGGCATATAAGTCTCTGGTAAGACCCCAGTCATGTGTGCGGGACCCTCACCAGGATTACTTGATTCAAGAACTGGAAAAATCCCAAGAAAGGCAGTTCAATTTGTTCTGGGAGATTTCCGACAAAGGAGAAGCGTTACAAAAATGTTGCAAAGTTTGGGCTGGAAAAACATGGGAGAAAGGAGACGAGCTGCTCGATAAAGTGCTATGTTGCGAGCTGTCAGTGGAGAGATGGCGTGGAATGACATCAGTAGACGAATATGTTTGAGTGGTGTCGTTAAAAGTAGGAACGATCACAATATGCAGATAAAGCTGGAATTCAAGAGGACAAATTGGGGCAAATATTCGTTTATAGGAAGGGAATTTAGGGATTGGAATAACTTACCGAAGGAGATGTTCAATAAATTTTCAATTTATTTACAATTATTTAAGAAAAGACTAGGAAAACAACAGATAGGTAATCCGCCACCTGGGCTACTGCCTTAAATGCAGATCAGTAGTGATTGACTAAGGCAAGAAAATCTGATATAGTCAATACCATAAGATACCGGGTACTCACTTTTGGTGTAGGCTGAGTGAACCTCAGGGCCATATGCACCTCCGGAAGTGGAAATCACGTTTCTTAAATTTTACGACTTCCTTACGGGGATTCGAACCCACGTCCTTCCGGGCGGACCGAGCACGCCTTTACCACCGCGGCCAGGCAGCCCCTGAATTTGTACTATGAACTACCGAAAAGCTAGAGTACAATTACAAATGTAAGAAATACCGAGGAATTTTGCAGAAGTACACGAATGCAAATTTCTTTACGTCGCACCGGTACAGGTAGGTCTTATGGCGACGATGGGACAAGAAAGGGCTAGGATTAGGAAGGAAGCTGCCGTCGCATCACTTAAGATACATACCCGGAATTTGTCTGCCATAAAAATGGGAAATCACGGAAAACCACCTTCAGGTCTGCCGACAGTGGGGTTCGAGCCCACTATCTCTCGAATACTGGATATTGCCACACTTAAGTGCGACTGCAGCTATCGAGCTCTTTAGTACAGGAAGGTGTGAAGGAGATATTTCTGGATGTAGCAAAAGTTGAAGATGTTTACCTAGGATAGCTCCCCCTTAAAACAATAGTTACAACCACCGCAATAGGAAACATTATGACGACACTAACGTACACTAGCCTATGGAAAATATTAAAAATGTTTGCTTTTTTAACTCTCACGACTGATCATTGCAATTAGATTGAAGGGATCTGGAATACATTAAATAATTCCGGTTCACTGAACACGTTTTTATATTTTTTAAATTAGTCTAGGAATTTACTTTGTAAACTATTCCCCATCTTTCTCTGATAATAATCAGTACTGTATATAAAACCTCTAGGAAATGCATTATGCCATTGCTAAAGGATATTACAAATGTTTGTTTGTTGATACAATTTAGGACCTAGTTCGAGTGAGTCCCATCTCTCATGAATAAGTGATCGAAATACGAAGAAGAGATGAATGGAAAGCAAACATCGAACAGGTAGTTTAAGAGTAAAATACAGTTGAATATTTTAATTTAGCTGCTCTTCTAGTATTCATTCTTTGCACTTGTGTCACATGGAAATGTAATCTAGTTCTACAATTAAGGAATACTGAAAGAAATTTCGGTAGGCTATACCAAGACACGAATATTGATTTGATGCCCAACATTTTGACAAAGTAGCGGCTTGGATATCAGTCTATGTTTATATTACCTTTGTGGCATGTTAGCTCCCTTTGAGAATTAGTGGAAGAATGTCGGCCTATGTATCTTAAAATCATAGGTTCAACCCCAGTAGCCGGGCTGAGTGGCTCAGACGGTTGAGGCGGTGGCTTTCTGACACCAACTTGGCAGGTTCGATCATTGCTCAGCCCAGTGCTATTTGAAGAAGGTGTTCAGATACATCAGCCTCGTGTCGGTAGATTTACTGGTACGTAAAATAACTCCTGCGGGACTAAATTCCAGCACCTTTACATCTCCCAAAATCGTAAAAGTAGTTAGTGGGACGTAAACAAAATAAGATTTATTATTATTATTATTATTATTATTATTATTATTATTATTATTATTATTATTATTATTATTATTATATTACGATTTGTATTAATATACCTCCACTCAATTCCATTTTCATAGTGCAGTAAATGCAACGGTGATGACTCGTACCGCGGTAAGATACAAACACAGAAGCATTAAATCCATCGTCAAAGTTTCGACAGACATTCACATCCAGTACCCATCCTTCATATATCGGACACAAATGAGCATGTCCACGCGTTCAAGGGAAACATGGGAGTGCACTTATCACCGTTGGCTTTACTGACAGACGACAGGTTCTACATACATCAAATATACAGTAGACAACAGGCCTACACGATAGCATGGGAGGACACAACTCTGTCTAGCAGTGTACATAATACTGATGTTGATAGTAATATATGCAGCATGAATTGCCAGAAAATTACTCAGAGTAAAAATTTTCAATGAATGAATGAATGAATCAATATATATTCTCCAAAGTCCTAGTGAACAGACTCCCACATTGGAGAATACCAAGCTGGTTTCAGGAAAGGGTGGTCGTGTGCAGAACAGATATTCAACCTCAAGAATATTCTAAGGACTAGAGCATTTAGGGGCCACAACACAGTGGTTATCTATTTTTAAAAAGCATATGAATCAATTGATAGACAGACATTATTTACTGTCCTAGAAGAGTCTGGAATCGACAGGAAAACAAGAGAAATTATAAAACAAACCCTGACAGACACCATCTCAAAAATTAAATTCGCTGGAGAAATCTCTGATCCATTCCAAATAAAGACAGAAGTCAGACAAAGATAAGGATTACCGAGCTCGATAGCTGCAGTCGCTTAAGTGCGGCCAGTATCCAGTACTCGGGAGATAGTAGGTTCGAATCCCACTGTCGACAGCCCTGAAAATGGTTTTCCGTGGTTTCCCATTTTCACACCAGGCAAATGCTGGGGCTGTACCTTCATTAAGGCCACGGCCGCTTCCTTCCCACTCCTGGCCCTTCCCTGTCCCATCGTCGCCATAAGACCTATCTGTGTCGGTGCGACGTAAAGCAACTAGCAAAAAAAAAAAAAAAAAAAAAAAAAAAAAAAAAAAAAA
The DNA here is from genome assembly GCF_040414725.1 of Anabrus simplex. Classification (NCBI taxonomy): domain Eukaryota; kingdom Metazoa; phylum Arthropoda; class Insecta; order Orthoptera; family Tettigoniidae; genus Anabrus; species Anabrus simplex. The sequence continues at coordinate 242,833,482 of NC_090270.1, read as the reverse complement.
AAAGATAAGGATTATCACCCATCCTGTTTAACATTGTACTGGAGAAAGTCTTAAAAACCTGGGAAAACTCTCTGAAAGTAGAAGGCATACAGGGAATTCATCTTGGGCTCAAGGGACAAAACATGTAAATTAAATGTCTGGCTTTTGCTGATGATATTGCTCTCTTAGCTCAAGACAGAGAGGATGCCCAAAGGATGCTGGAGCTTCTTCATGACATTGCGAAGAAAACAGGTCTCAAAGTCTCCTACGAAAAGAAGAAGTACGTGGAGTACTGACATCGGGGGAGAAACGGACATTTTTGTTCTGTACTAAACATCTACTTAACACGTACTACATGTACGTAACATGACCTAAGCTTTCATTGTCAGTAACTATGTGAAATAGGGAAGTAAGCTCTTTGCCCAACTGCCTTTTTCTCCTGGAATTAACAAGTTACTCATTATTGATGTAAGAAAGGTGCCCCTCTAGAAATAGGAACTTCGTTCCTAAAATCAACATTACATCATGGAAACTGTATTCATCCAACAGGTAATTAGAAGCTGGTAGGCCTAGCAAGGAAATCAAATTACGTAATTCTACAGCACGATTCAAATGTATTAATCAGAGTGAAAGTAGAAGTCCATCTTCTATCTGCACGTCTATTATAGGGTGAAATCGAAACCTCGCTAACATTTTTGTGCCTAAGCTATTGCTCATAACAATATTTTATTTCGTGTTAGCCACGCAAATCTGAACATTAGTCATACTATTTGATTCAAGTATTAAAATGATCCTTAGACACTGCTATATGTAACCCTATACGCAAACGTACAGCAGGGCTCAATCTTGGCAACAGTTACGCCAACATGCCTGTAAAAAGATACGTTTATTTCGAAGTTTTAATATTCCGTTAATATTTATCCTATATTTTTTCTTTACTTTGTGTCCATATAATTGTTCCTTTTACCCACGGAAATACTGGAGAATTCAGAAACTTAATTATGGATTTTTTGACAGGATCAGCTGCTGATATATATTTATATTGATTATTTCACAATCCGTATAACGCATACAGTAAACAAGCAGACAGGTTTCTTCAAAAACTGTAAAAGTAGTTGGTGGGACTTATATTCAATAGCATTATTATTAATCATGCCGGTCCATTGGTACCCGCATCTAGGAAATCCAATGAAATAATGGTCTCAGCCAATCAGGCAAGTCAGTACTAGATAAGTAAGGGCCTGTCGCCGGATCATGATGTGTTACAAAATGATTAAGCTCTTCCTCACACAAACACATTATATCTAAAGTGAAATGATGGGGAAGCGAAAGAAATGTGTAAAAATCTGAACAATTTCAACAGGGTCACTGGCTGGTTGCCAGCAATTAAAATCTTGCGTAGGTAGTTAGTTCTCTTTCCTGTTTTCACTGTCTCTGTTCCTTTTTTTCTTCAAATTCGTACTCTGCTCATTACTAGATGGTTCATTATCATGTGCTCACGTCACTTGTTTTATACTCTCGTCTCTTTAACATTCTCCATATTATTTCTGTTTTTCTCTCTACTCGTTACCAAAACTGGGTTTTTTAATTTACTCTTCTTTTCTTGTTCATATGTATCCTTTTCGTGTTTATTTTTCTGTTATATTCCTCACTCCACGACTCTATCTTTGATAATAATTCCTATAACCTTGTTTTCTATCCACAATTCATGGACCTGTGATTACGAGACGCCGTAACTTAGAGCTGGTTTGACTATATCGCTTCCTAGTTGGGATACAACAGCGTACAGTGAAGAATCTGGTGATGATCTCACCAAATTACGACAGTTTATTCCTTTGAAGCAGCAAAATACCAAACAGTGATCTTGTTTCTATAATGTATGACTAGAAATGAATCGCATTTTGTACTGAATGTCGGCGTAACTGATGCCAAGTCATCTCCATAAAGGCCACGAAGGCCCTTGGAGGGGTGAAAAGCTAAGGGCCCCACTATCCGTAACATCGACACTTAATGGGGTAGAGTGGTTAGTTCTATACCGGGCCACATTTGTCCCAGGAATCAATCTGGTACTCATTGTTGGTGTAGGCTGAATGAACCTCAAGGCCATGTGCACCTCTGGAAGCGGAAATCTCGTTTCTTAAATTTTTCGACTTCTTGACGGGGAATTGAAGCCATGTCCTTCCTGGTGAGTGGAGCAGCCCCTAACTGATGCCACAATTGAGCCATGTAGTAAGTAGGTTGTGCCGTTACATCGACGACCAATTCCATTCTTCCTTCCAACTTGAAAATGTTTCAGAATATAGAGGAAATTTTGAATGGATCCAAGGGAATAAAGGTCTAGATTTCAAGTAGCTGCTAGAATCCCAAACCCCTCTTAATCTGTATTTTTTTTTTTTTTGCCAGATATGATTTGCAATACAAGGGTTGTCGTTATCATGAATATCGGACATTTTCGACATCTCACTTAAGACGGGTGTCACAGAACAAACAACGTACCATTGTGTAATCATCACTGCATAGACGCTATATACCTGCCTTCAGTTTTCTTATGGAGCTTCTGATTTTCCCTCAATAAATGGAGAACATTGTCCTGCACTTCAATTGCAGATTGCAGTGACAAACGCTTCATCCACCAACCATCAGTCGCTTAATGCTGCTACCGTGAATGCAGCAAGTGATCAGGCCACATAGGTCGGTACGACTGTGTTGACATTACTATAGGTATCTTCCCACTCATAAAGTACTTAACAAGATGTACTTTGTAAACGACTTACTGTTACATCATTAATTCTTAAATCTTCTAGTATACATGAGCACTACTGAATATAAAGCTGAAAAGGTACTAGCGATATGTATGAACAAGTATAGAAATTCAAGCTCAATTTTCTGTCTGAATGCAGTATAAGTAATGAAAAGGAATTAACAACTGGAAAATTTAGTAATTAATAGGAATACAGAAGCATGAACGGAACAAGGTTAACGCAATGGCAGTTCAGTGTGAAGAGAGGGAGAAAGAGGAACAGGAGACAGGGATCAACATGAAAACCGAAATATGCTAATTTCCATTAGCTATCATCTTCACTTAGATGCGCTCTCTTATAATCCCAGTTTTTCTGCATCCATTTCTTGTCAGGTCCTATGTGCTCATTCCGTTTTCTAGCTTCATTAGCAGCGCAAACAGTAACACTCAATGAGGAGCTATTTGGACAGATCTTTAGTCTCTAAATGAAACGTATAGGTTAACGGCTAAGCCGAATAATCACAGAAAACGTAGGAGAAAAATATCCAGGTGCATTCAGGTGATAATATACTGCCCAACTCGTTGGGTGAATGGTCAGCGCACTGGCCTTCGGTTCAGAGGGGCCCGGGTTCGATTCCCGGCCGGGTCGGCGATTTTAATCGCTTCTGATTAATTCTTCTGGCTCGGGGATTGGATGTATGTATCCGTCCCAACATTCTTCCCATCATATTCAGACAACATACCACACTACCAACCATCAGAGAAACACGCAATAGTGATTACATCCCTCCAAGCAGAGCTGGCGTCAGGAAGGGCATCCGGCCATAACACAGGGCCAAATACACACGTGCGACGCAGTTCGCACCCGTGACCGGACAGGTGTAGGTAAACCGGTAGGAAAAGTAGAAGACACAAGGGTCTAAACATTCGGAAACAGATGAAACCTAACTAACTTTACTAACTTGAGAGCGATTTCTTTTCGTGTTCATAGCCATTCTCGTGTCAGGTCAAGAATTTAGTCTGCAGCGCCATCTTCAGTTCAAAAATTCAATGGAATTTTTGATTTGTTTCAAGGTAAATGTAATTGTTAACTTTGTACATTTTCTTACTTTCTAATGAGTAGCATTTCAAGCAGTTTGGCTAAATTTTTCATCTACACCGCCGGATTTTTTATAGCCTTCAAATTTATGTCAAATTTTGTTGTAGAAGTGGAAGCACGTTCCCAGAATTAATTTTCCATCAAAATTGTAAACATTCTTAATATTTCCCATTCATAAAAGTTATAAAGCAAATATTTCGTTCCATGAGTATGCAATAAAGTTGTCTAACTAGAACTATGATAATAATTTCTTCAAAATCGACTATTCTTCATGCAGTTTTGAAGCAGTATGGACATTTTGTCTCCAGCTAACATTCTGGAACACGGCGTTTACTTCTTCTCAGACTCAACCCACTCAAATGAGAAATGCCACCGTTGTAATTTTCGTTGAATTGCTGTGATGTAACAGCAATCAAATCGCAACATGAAGAGTGCAACCTTGTTCAATTCATTCGAAACGAAACGAAATTATCATTGAATTTTTGACATTTAGACGATGCTCTGATCTAAATGGTTGACTAGACACAGAGGAGACTATCATCATGAGAGTCAGCCATCTGAAATAACCTATGTGAGCCAGGTTTAATATATTTTCGAGTGCTGACAATATAAACAGAAGTGTCTCTTATAAGAAAGAAGGACAAACAAAGCCGGAGGAAACGAACTCAACGGGTTAATTTATGAAACGATAAGGACCGAATATATGACAAATGCTATATATTAAAAAATAGGAACTTTGAATAGGAACGGATTATAAGAAAAATGAACAATAATAGATCTGTCCGAATAGTACAGCAACTGTACAGACGAAATATTTTAGAAAATTAATATTTCGATAAATTCATCGTTAATAAATAGAAATATATAACTCTTGAAACTGTTATAACTGGATATATACTTCCGTTTATGACAGGAGGAGTTGTTTCGTAAACTTGCTGAGATTTTCTGAGATACCCCTCTATGGTACTTTCACAATGTGATCAGTGTGACCTTACGGTTGCCGTTCTGAAGCTTCACGAGAAATAGAGAATGAACTGCAATTCGCGCACTCGGGCGTCACAGCGCGACTCCTCACATGCCAGAAATAAAAAAATCTCACAAAAGTTCGTCCTGTGAGTATATCCGGCAGAAAAGGGACTTTGAAAAAACGGTAATCTGACAACACTGTAACCACATGCCGGGTAACTACCTCTGTCAGCGCATATTAGTCGTGATGTACAGTTGGTGCAGCGGATATAGTTTTGGGTTAGCATACAGGAGGTCGAGAGGTCGATCCTGGATTGAGGCGTGTGATTTTATGTCGTAAATGTAGTCCATGTTGTATGGTATCTGGCATCTTACTCGTCAACAGCGAATAAATTCACGACCACGACGTGGAAAGGGCGTCTTTCAAAGTTGACTAATGAAAACGATTGTTCGTTCATTTCTAGGATCGTAGTGTGTAAGTGCAAATGGTTTCTAGCGGACCCGCTGCAAACGCTGTTGACGATTAAGATGACAGATACCATACCACCTGGACTACATTTCTTTCTTAATCTGCTTATCTCCAGGGTTGGCTTCTCCCTCGGACTCAGCAAAGGGCAGTGTCCTGGAGCGGGAGACATTGGGTCGGGGATACAACTGGGGAGGATGACCAGTACCTCACCCAGCTGGCCTCACCTGATATGCTGAACAGGGGCCTTGGTGGGGGATGGGATGATTGGAAGGGATAGACAAAGAAGAGGGAAGGAAGTGGCCGTGGCCTTCAGTTAGGTGCCATCCCGGCATTTGCCTGGAGGAGAAACCATGGAAAACCGCTTTCAGGTTGGCTGAGGTGGGAATCGAACCCATCTCTACTCAGTTGACCTCCAGAGGCTGAGTGGACCCCGTTCCAGCCCTCGTACCACTTTTCAAATTTTGTGGGAGATTCGGGAATCGAACCCGGGTCTTCGGGGGGTGGCAGCTAATCACACTAACCACTACACCACAGGGGCGGACTGGACGATATTTACGAAATAAAAAAATACGCCTCAATCCAGGATCGACCCCTCGACCCCTCGACCTCCTACATGTTAACCCAAAACTCTATCCGCTGCACCAATTGTACAGCACGACTAATATGTGCTGACAGAGGTAGTTACCCTACAGGTGGTTACAGTGTTGCCAGATGACCGGTCTTCAAAGTCCCATTTCTGCTGGATATACTCACAGGACGAACTTTTGTGAGAGATATTTTTTTTATTGCTGGCATGTGAGAAGTCCCGCTGCGACGCCCGAGTACGCGAATTTCGGTTCACCCGGTATATCACAGTGTATCACCTCCCTCAGTAATTAACCTTGGCATTATGTCCAACTGTCGTGTCAAGCAGATGCTAAATCATCCTGAAGTGCCTACGTCAGCTCGGTTCCAGTTCACTTGCTAATCTTGTTTGCAATCGGTAATGGAACTCAGGATCAGCAATGCTAGACAGTGAAATACATTCTCGCATACAGTGGTTAGAATGTCATGTTGTCATGTCTGGAACTACAGTGAATATATTCAATCATTTAAACATAGATACATTTTCATTATAGGCTCATATACCTTTCAGCGTTTGGTCTGCAAGCCTCTGTGAATTAACTAAATGCCACCACAATACTATACTTGTAACTATTTCTGTGACCTCGCTTAAGTTCATGCTTCTTATCTTCCAATCCTTAGATTGTCCATCTGTTTGGTCTCACTCTACTGCTCTTACCCTCATAGGAAATCTATCCTCCTCCATTCCTCGCACATGACCAAACCACCGTAGCCGCTTTATGCATACAGCTTCAAAAATAGAGTTCATTCCTAACCGAGTCCTTACCTCTTCTTACGAATTTTCCCATCTGTTTGAACCAGCGATCATTCTGACTACTTTCAAGTCTGTTACTTATAACTTATGAGTAATATATCCTGAGTCCACTCAGCTTTCACTCCCGTAATGCATCCTCACTTGGTAAACAACCGTTCTCTCCTATATTCTAACCTTTTTAGTTTTATGAGTCCAAGGGTACTTTTCTTTTTATGACATACACGTACTTCACTACGGCTAGTTGAATATGTAACTGAAATTGAGCAGTGTCACATCTTAAGAACCCCGTTTCACTTATAGTACTAAAATTATGATGAGCAATTCATCATAGCTTCGACCATAAAAGTGGTTATAAAATAGGAAAAACACATTTTCAAGAACTACTTAGTACAAAACAAATACGCATGAAATATAGAATGAGTCATTACGCAAGATGGGAAAGCCGAAAATTTGACTGTTCTTCATCCGGATCCGTCGAAAGCTCATTCTCTAGCCGCTAATTGTAATTAGTGTATTTAATACTGTATTGTGTAGGTGGGGCCATGACATTTCTCCATTCGCCACTCAATCGTAAAAAAAGTACGGGGAAGAAACTAATGCAAAGTTTCGGACATTGTTGACATTTTGTAGCGCCAGTGTATAGAGAGCTGTTACTGACTGCAACCATAATCCCGTGATCACGCTCGAGTGCCACAGAATCACGATGTTATGAAAGTCATGAGTGACTTTAGAGGATAGTTCCTCACTATACTGTCCTGGCTAAAGCTTTTCCATCCTCAATAAATATGTAGGCGATGAGAACATTGTCAACAATTCTAATTAACATGCTCAAAGTACTTCCCAGTACACGAAATTTGCCGTTTGTCCTTCTCGTTACACGATGAACAGGCTTTCGTGATAATTCACTGTAAAATAGGAAACCGATAATCCACCGTGAAAAAAATTCAACCTTTCCTAAAATCTACACCGGCAACTCTTAGACTCTGCTCTTGTGTTCTGATGATTATGGCAAAGCAGACCTTAACTGCGAATTGGAGGCGTTTGAATTGGAAGTAGAAACAAAACGGGATCAGGGGCATGCGGGAAAAATAAATCACTTCCAAAACATTGATATGGAGGGATCTAATCTGAACGGTAGCTCTGTTTCACAGTTTTTGAGGCCTCACATTCCACAGGAACGTTATGGGACCTAATAATTTGAGACGGAGGCTATCCTTTTCATTGGAATAAGCATGTTAATTCTATGTTTAATGATATTTTCAGATTTATTTTAAATTTCTTTCTTAAACTCTATTTTGGTGGCCAGAAGTCAAGTCAGATAACCAGTGTCTCCAGTTACTGTTTGATTCGGGTAGATGTAGATACTGATATTATATAATCGTGATTCTATTAACTAAATTTGAAGGAAAATTATGAATTCCGAACGCCGAGATCGTCCATACACTAGTTAGAAATAAAAGTGCTATTATGTATTTTCTTAACCAGATTCGGATCTGTGACATGATATCACGCAATAGTGAAGCAATGATCCAGTGAAAATACGAGTAATTGTATTTAAAATATTTAGCACAAATACATTCACTTTAGGTCAGACGGCTTCCTTAAAGGCTCAGTTGTCAATTATCATGATATTATAGCACAATTTCCTGAATTGAAATCAGTACAAATTATCGTATTTTAAGTTAAGCATCACTAAAAATACTTAAATAGATATACAAAAAACTGATTCATGAGTCTACCCCTATTGTTGAAGAAATAAAACACAGAAACTCGCCTGAGGATTTATTTCAAACAGAGAACATTCAATTATTGAAACAAATTACTTTGATAATCACTTCACAGTGTTTTCTAAATGAGACAAGGATATACTATATGTTCGCCATTCACTCTTGGTTAACGTCGACATCAATCTAATAGTATCTGGAACCAATTAATGTTTATTTAATATATCTGAGTTGGCAGCTGTTAATAAGTGTCCATCTGTAAAGTCTTCAGCCAAGAGATCGTACGGTTACCATATCATAAGGAAGCGCACAAGGAATGGCCAGTAGCGAGATAATTTGCCATTGCTTTCTTACTAGGACAGAGAATGATACGGTGGCACGACCGACTCTATGAGTAGCATCCTTCATAACATCCAGGCGCGTTAATCGTGCTCCGAACGTCATTACTATAAACCTCCCATACCTCAGTAGCAGCCATACTGTCAGCCATCCGTGGAAGCTTTCGTAGAAGTTGCTCTGGCCTGTGCCAGGACACAGCTGCAAAAATGCTACATCCATCTGGACATAACAGCAGGAGGATAAGATCACCTAATTGGTGGACTGCAGCTCACCTCGAGAGGTGAGGCACTGACAGGGTGAGAATTACCATTTAAAGAATATTACTACTGACCACACATGATGGAGGCGGAATAAGATGAGATAAGCTCTCATGATGAAATACTCGAATTCTGAGTTTTCTGATTTTAATCAACATTGAACAATAAATAATAATAATAATAATAATAATAATAATAATAATAATAATCACATAACATCAGCTACCGTCTGCAGGTATTTTTGACGCCATTTCGACTCCCTGTGTGGCACTTTTTGCCGTTCCATTTTACCACACCAGATGGGAGATATGGGAGATCTACAGTATGATTGAGTTTTCATGAATTTTGTCGGGTAAAAAGCAAATGGGTCACCAGAGATCTTTTACATGCAAACATCGTACGACATGGAATGGCGAGTTAAGTTTGTTTTCCAACTTGCAATAATCCATGAACCCGTGATACTTAGATACGGAAGCCAACACCCAACCCCTGATCCACAATGATTACCACAATCACTTGAAAATCTTACGTGCTGTTGTTTGCAGGAAGGTGTGAATGGACCGTGCCACCCTGACATAAATAAACTGCGGCTCAGGATGCGTGGACAGCGGGTCCTTGAATTACCGGGAAGCAATGACTAGGATGCATCTATTTGGACCAAACTCCTGCTTTCCATTTGGATTTATCAGGTGACTGTGTATTAATTTTTTCTGAGTAAAATACAACGAGAATGTCACTCATCATTCATAAGGTCACTAAAAATAATACAATGAAGATGGCTGTGAACTTGATAACCCACAACTCAGAAACACATTAGAACTCAGAGAATTGGAGTAAGTGAGGCACTGTCTCATCCTATCCGGCTCCATGGCTAAATGGCTAGCGTGCTGGCCTTTGGTCACAGGGGTCCCGGGTTTGATTCACGGCAGGATCGGGAATTTTAACCATCATTAGTTAATTTTCCTGGCACGGCGGCTGGGTGTATGTTTCGTCTTCATCATCATTTCATCCTCATCACGACGCGCAGGTCGCCTACGGGATCAAATATAAAGACCGGCACCTGGCAAGCCGAACCCGCCCTGGGATCTCCCGGCACTAAAAGCCATCTGATCCTGTAACCATTATTGACCGTTACGTTTTGATATGATGATATGAGTAAAGAACCGCAGTCGAAGGTAAACGGGTTAAAAGTTGACTTATAAGAAAAGCCCTCTCAGTTTTAGTTACTGCGTTGATGGGGGGGAAAGTTCCTTATGGGAGATATCTAAGTATCTAGGTGTTAATATAAGGAAAGCTCTTCATTGGAGTAATCACATTAACGGTACTTTAAAGGACGCAGATCTCTGCACATGGTTATGAGGGTATTTAGGGGTTGTAATAAGGATGTAAAGGAGGGGATAAACGTCTCTGTAAGACCTCAAATAGAGTACGGTTCTAGTGTATGGAGCCCTCAAGAGGATTACTTAATTCGAGAACTAGAAAAATCTAAAGAAAAGCAGCTCGATTTGTTCTGGGTGATTTCCGACAAAATAGTTAGCGTTACAAAAAAATTACAAAGTTTTGGCTGGGAAGACTTGGGAGAAAGGAGATGAGTTACTCAACTAAATGGTATGTTCAGAGCTCTCAGTGGAGAGATGGCGTGGAATGACATAAGTAGAGGAATAAGTTTGAGTGGTGGTTTTAAACGTATGAAATATCACAATATTATGATAAAGTTGGAATTCAAGAGGACAAATTGGGACAAATATTCGTTTATAGAAAAAGGAGTTAGAGATTGTAATAATTTACCAAGGGAGATGTTGAATGAAAAATCCACAGCCTGTTTCTAGTCATTCGGACGTGTCAGGAATGGAATGAATGAATGAATGAATGAAGACCCATCTAGTGGCGAGGATAGGAACTGTGCCGGCTGCCAAAGCCTGTTGCCCTCCGTTGGGGCAATGATGAATGATTGACAGACAAAATGAAATGATATTGGAGAGTGTTGCTGGAATTAATTATGACAGGGAAACCGAAGTACCTGGAGAAAACCTGTCCCGCTTCCGCTTTGTACAGCACAAATCTCACATGGAGTGACCAGGATTTGAACCACGGAACTCGGCAGTGAGAGTCCGGCTTGCTGCCACCTGAGCCACGAAGGATACGAGATTTTCAATGAATTTCCGAATTCTTTGCAGTTATTTAAGGAAGAACTATGTAAACAACAGATAGGGAATCTGCCAACCGGGCGGCTACCCTAAATCCAGATCTGTGGTGACTGTCTGAAACAACAGATGTGACATCAAAGTCTATTCACAAGCTGCGCTAAATGATATCGTTCTCATCAAGTGAATCCACCAAACGTATAATCATTAATATTAGAACGTCATCCATTCTCTACCTAGTACCAAAAATCACACCATTGGATCCGAGGACACACATCGTATTACGAAATTGAACGAGGTGATTTTATAGCCAAAGTAGATCCCAGAAAACTGAAGATAATGCCATACGATCAGCTTCCAGTATCCCCATGTAACCAGAAACTAGGAGACTTGTAAATACTTTTTCCTTCAGTCTGCTTTACGTCGCACGGACACAGATAGGTCTTATGGCGACGATGGGATTGGAAAGGTCTAGGAGAGGGAAGAAATCTACCGTGGCCTTAATTAAGGTAGAGCCCCAGTATTTTACTGGTGTGAACACTGGAAACTACGGAAAACCATCTTCAGGGTTGCCGACAGAAGGGTTCGAACTCACTAGTAGTATAATTGGACAGTTCCGGCGCCGCCACCGCCACCGGGCTCCCAGAGGCCACCTCCACCACCACCACAGCCAGAGGCCTCCCAGATCCCTCCTCCACCACCACCAGAGCCAGAGGCCTCCCAGAGGCCTCCTCCACCACCCGCGGGAAAATGAATTTGTAAACAAAGCAACGTGCTTTTTGACAGCTGTCATCGACAACAACGCATCGCTAACCTCAGTACTGCCATCCTGACGGGCCTAAACCTCAGTAGTGCCAACTTAACCTAACTAGCTCGAGATAAACAAAGCCACGTGTTTTTTGACAGCCACGTGCTTTTTGACAGACAAGAACGCATCGTTAACCTCAGTACTGCCATCTTGACGGGCCTAAACCTCAGTAGTGCCAACTTAACCTAACTAGCGCGTGGTAAACAAAGCCACGTGCTTTTTGTCAACCACGTGCTTTTTTGACAGCTGTCATCCGCCATCTTTAAACTACAGAGCACTGTGCTGCCCTCTTTATCGTAGTAGATGTAAAATTCGTCACCTGTCATCGGCAGTGCTGCCATCTTGGCGGGCCTAAACCTTACTGCTACCTACTTAACCTCACTAGCGTGAGATAAACAAATCCACGTGCAGCTGACATCCGCCATCTTTAATCTATAGAGCACAGTGCTGCCCTCTTTAACTACTTACCTTCCACGTGCAGCTGTCATCCGCCATCTTTAATCTATAGAGCACAGTGCTGCCCTCTTTAGATACTTACCTTTGAAATGTGGTGGCGGATAATTTGAAAAATGCTTTTTGACAGCAGCCATCTTTGAGCACCGTGCTGCCCTCTTTAGCTAGATACCTGTGGTGGTAGACAATTCCACGTGACAGCAGTCATCTTTGAGCACCGTGCTGCCCTCTATGTGGTGGCGGCAAATTCTACATGCTCTTGTTTGGAAACAAACTCACGCGCTTTTTGACAGCTGTCAACCGCCATCTTTAATCACCGTGCTGCCCCTCTTTAGCTACTCACCTTTGAAATGTGGTGGCGGTAAATTCCACGTGCTCTTGTTTGGAAACAAAGCCATGTGCTTTTTTGACAGCTGTCATCCGCCATCTTTAATCAACAGAGCACCGTGCTGCTATCATGCGGGCAACTTCATCAGCTGTCATCCGCCATCTTTAATCTACAGAACACCGTGCTGCCCTCTTTATGACTACTACCTTAAGCACGTAGTAGCGGGCAATTTGAAAAGTTCTGTTAGCTATCATCCGCCATCTTTAATCAAGAGCGCACAGTGCTGCCCTCTTTAGCTAGATACCTTTGAAATGTGGTGGCGGTAAATTCCACGTGCTCTTGTTTGGAAACAAAGCCATGTGCTTTTTTGACAGCTGCCATTCGCCATCTTTAATCACCAGAGCACCGTGCTGCTATCATGCGGGCAATTTCATCAGCTGTCATCCGCCAACCTTAATCTACAGAACACCATGCTGCCCTCTTTATGGCTACTACCTTAAACACGTAGTAGCGGGCAATTTGAAAAGTTCTGTTAGCTATCATCCGCCATCTTTAATCAAGAGAGCACAGTGCTGCCCTCTTTAGCTATATACCTTTGAAATGTGGTGGCGGTAAATTCCACGTGCTCTTGTTTGGAAACAAAGCCATGTGCTTTTTTGACAGCTGTCATCCGCCATCTTTAATCAACAGAGCACCGTGCTGCTATCATGCGGGCAATTTCATCAGCTGTCATCGGCCATCTTTAATCTACAGAACACCGTGCTGCCCTCTTTATGGCTACTACCTTAAGCACGTAGTAGCGGGCAATTTGAAAAGTTCTGTTAGCTATCATCCGCCATCTTTAATCAAGAGAGCACAGTGCTGCCCTCTTTAGCTAGATATCTTTGAAATGTGGCGGCGGCAAATTCTACATTCTCTTGTTTGGAAACAAACCTATGCGCTGTTATCCACCATCTTTAAACTACAGAACACCGTGCTGCCCTCTTGCGTCAGCTGTCATCCGCCCAGCAATTCTCTTTCTATATAATAATTTCGTGTGGCTATTTCTAGCCAAGTGCAGTCTAAAAACAAAAAATCCTAGTATTGTTGTATCAGGAAGGGTAACTGGCTAAATCCCGGTCTTTCAGCGTCAGGAAGGGCAACCGGCCATACCGTGAAACAATAGTGTATGATGTAAGAGGCTAGATACTGCTTTTTATAATCTAAGAAGAGCATCTAGCTGTAAAACTCCGATTCTCGTGTTAAAAAGAGCATCTAGTTGTAAAACAGATTCTTAATCCCAGTTCTTTGACGTCAGGAAGAGCAAGCAGTCGAAAACAATAGTGTATGATGTAAGAGCCTAGATACTGCCAGTTTTGCGTCAGGAAGGGCAACTAGTCTTAAAACAAATTCTTCTGATTTAAAATCTTAGTTTTGCGTCAGGAAGGGCATCCGGCTGTAAAACAATAGTTCGTGATACAGCGATTTAAAATCTAAGAAGTGCATCTAGCTGTAAATCCCCGATTCTCGTGTTAAAAGAGCATCTAGTTGTAAAACAGATTCATAATCCCAGTTCTTTGACGTCAGGAAGAGCAACCAGTCGAAAACAATAGTGTATGATGTAAGACGCTAGATACTGCCAGTTTTGCGTCAGGAAAGGCAACTAGTCTTAAAACAAATTCTTGCGATTTAAAATCTTAGTTTTGCGTCAGGAAGGGCATCCGGCAGTAAAACAATAGTTCGTGATACAGCGATTTAAAATCTAAGAAGTGCATCTAGCTGTAAATACCCGATTCTCGTGTTAAAAGAGCATCTAGTTGTAAAACAGATTCTTAATCCCAGTTCTTTAACGTCAGGAAAGGCAACTAGTCTTAAAAAAATTCTTGCGATTTAAAATCTTAGTTTTGCGTCAGGAAGGGCATCCGGCAGTAAAACAATAGTTCGTGATACAGCGATCTAAAATCTTAGTTCCTGCACTAAGAAGAGCATCTAGCTGTAAAACCACGATTCTCGTGTTAAAAAGAGCATCTAGTAGTAAAACAGATTCTTAATCCCAGTTCTTTGACGTCAGGAAGGGCAACCGGTCGAAAACAATACTGTATGATGTAAGAGGCTAGATACTGCTATTTAAAATCCTAGGAGAGCATCCAGTTGTAAGACAGATTCTTGTGATTTAAAATCTCGCGTCAGGAAGGGCAACCGGTCGTAAAACAAATTCTTGCGATTTAAACTCCTGCGTCAGGAGGAGGCACTCGGCTTTAAAACATATTTTTAATCCCGGCCCTGCTACGTTAGGAACCACATCTAGCTGTAAAAACAGGAGCTTCAAACATTTACAGTTTTAAGCTTTAGGAACGGGTTATGGGTTACATTTTTTGTTCTACTGCATAGAACACTATCTTTGAAGTTGTATCGGCACAGTCATTCAGAGCGAGATGCGGAATGTACGTGTTGGCTGAAATTGTACACTCATCTTCCGGCTGTAGTAACCTTGAACGAAGGCACTGTGTGCTGATAAGCCACTTGTAACTCACGTAGCTCGTGTAAGTTCCTAACATAAAATATCATGATTGTCCGGAGAGGTTAAAACACAGTGCCAGCATATAGCCCACTAATATCGAAAGAGCCTGCACGACGCCGGCATGTAGGCTACTCCTGTTGAAGGAGCCTGTACAAGGTTTAACGCCCCTCTATCAACAGCCCTTACTAAACGCTGGCTTTTTGCACGCCCTCGAAACTACCTAAGAATGTAATATACTACCGTAGGGAGAGGGTAAAACCCGGTGCCGGCACATAGACTACTCCTACCGAAGAAGCCTGCACAAGGCTTAACGCCTCCCTCCGACAGATAAATCACCCTCAACATCTTATACTCACAATCATTTTCGAAGGAGTCTGCACAAGGTTTAACGCCCCCTATCAACAGCCCTTACTTAATGCTGGATTTTTTGCACACCCCGCCTCTTAGATCATACACTATAGTTTTACGACCGGTTACCCTTCCTGACTAGGATTTTAAATCGCAGTATACGCGACAAATCAGTTGTAGCGGGTTTTATAACTAGATATCCCGGTACCGGCACATAGCCTACTCCTACCGATGAAGCCTGCACACAGCTTAACGCCTCCATCCAACAAATGAATCACCCTCAACACTCTTGTACCCGCAATCATTCCCGCTACTTCGGGAGATAGCAGGTTCGAACTCCTACTGTTAGAAGCCGTAAAAAATAGCAAATGCTAGGCGAGGGGGACCTGCGCGATCGTCATAACGTGTAATTACATGATCTAGCTAAATGTAGTTTTAGCTCAATACCTTTAAGTGCCTACAGGTAAGGAATACCGCGGATGTAGCTTAATACCCTACCGTTTAAGTCCAGAAGTCGAGGATCGCGTGCTAACTTTCCAAGGCTCGATCCGCGGCAGAGCTCTTAAATTCTGACACCTCGGCATCAACAGCAGGTTCGATCCCGGCTTAAATATGTCAGCCTGCGGGACTCAGTGTAAGACCTTCAGGAGAGCTCTTGTTGCATAAACATTTAGTTCCGACTGTACTGCAGTTGTCAGCGATTTTCACATCCGCTTGGTAACAAGCAGCATATTGACTCGCTACAGTCTGCGGGAAGCGCTCACAGTTCTCTGTATGCGTTTATTACGTACACATCTCCCGTCTATGTACTGTCTGCTGTGAATATTATTCTTCAGTTTTTATCTTAAGGTAAGCTAGAACTGTTAGTTACTGTTTGCAAAGCAACTTCTACGCTAGGTAATAGACATCTACATTCATATATGTTTGTTCTTTTCTTTTTTTAGGTACCGTTCGAGTTACAGGCTTGAAAGTACGCATTTTATTCATCCGAGTAACAGTCTGCAGCACGTGCATTTTTTAGGTATGTATTCGAACTTTGAGTTGTAAATATAGCTAGGCTAGCTGATGCACCCTACACTACATTCATATATGTTTGTTCTTTTCTTTTTAGATTCGACCAGAATATTATCATTCGAGTTTCAGGCTTGAATGTACGCATTTTATTTATCCGAGTAACAGTCTGCAGCGCGAAGATTTTAAGGTATGTCTGACCTCTATACGTTGAAACTTGGTTTCTTCCGAACATCGTAACTTTAAGCTAATCATAAATAGTTGTTTTCTTCAATCCTCATGCTATAGACGAGGTTAATCTTGTAATTTCAAACTCACAGCAATGTCCGACCTCTATACGTTGAAACATGGTTTCTTCCGAACATCGTAACTTTAGTCTATTGATAAATAGTCGCTCTCTTCAATCCTCATGCTATAGACGAGGTTAATTTTCTAATTTCAAACACACACATAGCTATGTCTGACCTCAACAGGCTGAAACTTGGTTTCTTCTAAAACATCGTAACTTTAGTCTATTGATAAATAGTTATATTCTTTAATCTGCATGTCATAGAAGAGGTTAATCTTATAATTTCAAACTCACAGCAATATCCGACCTCTATACGTTGAAACTTGGTTTCTTCCGAACATCGTAACTTTAAGCTAATCATAAATAGTTGTTCTCTTCAATCACCATGCTATAGACGAGGTTAATCTTATAATTTCAAACTCACAGCAATGTCCGACCTCTATACATTGAAACTTGGTTTCTTCCGAACATCGTAACTTTAAGCTAATCATAAATAGTTGTTCTCTTCAATCCTCATGCTATAGACGAGGTTAATCTTATAATTTCAAACCCACAGCTATGTCCGACCTCTATACGTTGAAACTTGGTTTCTTCTGAACATCGTAACTTTAGCCTATTGATAAATAGTTATTTTCTTTTATCTGCATGTCATAGAAGAGGATAATCTTATAATTTCAAACTCACAGCAATGTCTGACCTGTACAGGTTCAAACTTGGTTTCTTCTGAACATCGTAATTTTAGTATATTGGTAAATAGTTATTTTCTTTAATCTGCATGCCATAGAAGAGGTTAATCTTATAATTTCAAACTTACAGCAATATCTAATCTCTATAGGTTGAAACTTGGTTTCTTCCGAACGTCATAACATTAGTCTAATGATAAATAGTTGTTCTCTTTAATCTGCATGTCATAGAAGAGGTTAATCTTATAATTTCAAACTCACAGCAATGTCTGACCTGGACAGGTTCAAACTTGGTTTCTTCCGAACATAGCAACTTTAGTCTATTGACAAATAGTTATTCTCTTCAATGTTTTATGCTGTAGAAGTGGTTAATCTTATAATTTCAAACTCACAGCAATGTCTGACCTGTACAGGTTCAAACTTGGTTTCTTCCAAACATAGCAACTTTGGTCTATTGATAAATAGTTGTTCTCTTCACTCTTTCATGCTGTAGAAGAGGTTAATCTTATAATTTCAAACTTACAGCAATATCTGACCTCTATAGGTTGAAACTTGGTTTCTTCCGAACATCGTAACTTTAGTCTATTGATAAATAGTTATTTTCTTTAATCTGCATGCCATAGAAGAGGTTAACCTTATAATTTCAAACTTACAGCAATGTCTAACCTCTATAGGTTGAAACTTGGTTTCTTCCGAACATCGTAACTCTAGGCTAGCACACTTACCCTTTTATATCCTATTATTACTATGTGTGATGCAAGTGCTAACGCTACATTTATATATTTGTTCTTTTTAGAAAAACCATGGAGAAGATTAACCATCTAGGTCATATTTCAACTCCAACTACCAAGCCGTTAACAAGTCTACCGCTAAATGAGCAATTTAAAGTAATTTCACTACGAAGATTAAAAACGAAATTTGGAGAAAGGATTTTATGTGTCTGCAAAGACTTTCAAGTTTTTTTACCTAATAGATTTAGCGTGCTAACTGATTTAGAAATAGAAGAACTAAATCAACGTTCTATTTTCATTATATATCGCGGCATAGAGAACAAATCTTGTGTTATTAGTTTTACTGATGCGTAAAAGCATGTACATACAAGAATTACATCGAGAAAGTAAAAGTATGCAAACATCATTACAAGTAAAATCATTCATGATAAAACTAGTACATACAAGATGTAAATAAATACTGTAGAATTGGCATATTCTTTTATTTTAGATTAGGTATTACCTTCTCCTCCTACTCCTTCCTCTCGAAGAAGAATAAGAGCAAGAAAGAAGATGTTGATTAAATTCGTAAGTATGTTATCGTCTAGCACAGTAAGTATGTTGAGAAGAGATTTTTTTCCTAAACAGTGCTTGATTCTAGTCTTGTAATATAGTGTACTACAACATCGCACTATAGTATGTGTATATATGTTTTTTGAACGGTAGTATGTATTCAAGTCTAAACATGCACACTCTCGCTTTGCGATGCATGTTCGATAAAGAGGTACCTTGGCAGAGTAAGTAAAGGTAAAGGAAGTTATACACATCAATTAATGTTCTGATCACATGTTAAGGTTAACGACATCGAGTGCAGTGTTCGATTCTAGTCTTGATCACTTATCTAGTGTTTTGAGCACATCAATTAATGTTTTGATTACATGTTAAGGTTAACAACATCGAGTGCAGTGTTTGATTCTAGTCTTGTTATGTTTTACAATCTTGTTTTTTGCAATGCATGTTCGATAGAGGTGTACCATGAAAGAGTAGGAAGAGTTCGATTCTAGTCTTGCTATGTTTGAACCTGATTCAATGTTCTAATCACATGTTGAAGTTAACATCAAGTGCAGTGTTCGATTCTAGTCTTGTTATGTTTTACAATCTTGCTTTTGCAATGCACGTTCGATAGAGATGTACCGTCACTGAGCAGGAAGAGCAGCTCAGTAAGTATGTTGAGAAGATAATTTTTTGTTTTTCTAAACAGTGCTTGATTCTAGTCTCGCAATGCTGTGTTCTGCAACATCGAACACTAGTATGCAGTTCAAGTTGTAATAAGTTTTGAACAGTAGTATGTGTGTGTTCAAGTCTAAACATGCGTCACTGCGGGTATGCGAGCGGATGACAGCTGACAAAATTGCCCCGCATAGGGCAGCACGGTGCTCTGTTCATTAAAAGATGGCGGATGACAGCTGATGAAATTGCCCGCATGATAGCAGCACGGTGCTCTGTTGATTAAAGATGGCGGATGGCAGCTGTCAAAAAAACACATGGCTTTGTTTCCAAACAAGAGCACGTGGAATTTACCGCCACCACATTTCAAAGGTATCTAGCTAAAGAGGGCAGCACTGTGCTCTCTTGATTAAAGATGGCGGATGATAGCTAACATAACTTTTCAAATTGCCCGCTACTACGTGCTTAAGGTAGTAGCCATACAGAGGGCAGCACGGCGTTCTGTAGATTAAAGATGGCGGATGACAGCTGATGAAATTGCCCGCATGATAGCAGCACGGTGCTCTGTTGATTAAAGATGGCGGATGACAGCTGTCAAAAAAGCACATGGCTTTGTTTCCAAACAAGAGCACGTGGAATTTACCGCCACCACATTTCAAAGGTGAGTAGCTAAAGAGGGGCAGCACGGTGATTAAAGATGGCGGTTGACAGCTGCCAAAAAAGCGCGTGAGTTTGTTTCCAAATAAGAGCATGTAGAATTTGCCGCCACCACATAGAGGGCAGCACGGTGCTCAAAGATGACTGCTGTCACGTGGAATTGTCTACCACCACAGGTATCTAGCTAAAGAGGGCAGCACGGTGCTCAAAGATGGCTGCTGTCAAAAAGCATTTTTCAAATTATCCGCCACCACATTTCAAAGGTAAGTAGCTAAAGAGGTCAGCACTGTGCTCTATAGATTAAAGATGGTGGATGACAGCTGCACGTGGAAGGTAAGTAGCTAAAGAGGGCAGCACTGTGCTCTATAGATTAAAGATGGCGGATGTCAGCTGCACGTGGATTTGTTTATCTCACGCTAGTGAGGTTAAGTAGGTAGCACTAAGGTTTAGGCCCGCCAAGATGGCAGCACTGCGGATGACAGGTGACGAATTTTACATCTACTGCGATAAAGAGGGCAGCACAGTGCTCTGTAGTTTAAAGATGGCGGATGACAGCTGTCAAAAAGCACGTGGCTGTCAAAAAGCACGTGGCTTTGTTTACCACACGCTAGTTAGGTTAAGTTGGCACTACTGAGGTTTAGGCCCGTCAAGATGGCAGTACTGAGGTTAGCGATGCGTTGTTGTCTGTCAAAAAGCACGTGGCTGTCAAAAAACACGTGGCTTTGTTTACCTCGCGCTAGTTAGGTTAAGTTGGCACTACTGAGGTTTAGGCCCGTCAAGATGGCAGTACTGAGGTTAGCGATGCGTTGTTGTCTGTCAAAAAGCACGTGGCTGTCAAAAAACACGTGGCTTTGTTTACCTCACGCTAGTTAGGTTAAGTTGGCACTACTGAGGTTTAGGCTCGTCAAGATGCAGCAGTGAGGTTAGCGATGCGTTGCTGTCGATGACAGCTGTCAAAAAGCACGTGGCTTTGTTTACAAATTCAAATCTCGCGCCAAAATTCAAATTTCCCGCCAAAATTCAAATTTCCCGCCAAAATTCAAATTTCCCGCGGGTGGTGGAGGGAGCCCTGGGAGCCCGGAGGAGGTGGTGGCGGCCGAACTCTCCTATTATACTACTCTCACTATCTCCCAAATGCAAGACCAGAGCCACTTGCTCGGTCTTCTGCATACATTTCTGCTTAATGTCACCAAAAGCCTTCCACAAAACTGTTTGTTCCAGACGTGTACAGTAACATACTTACCTCATCCATCCTAAAACAATTCGTATCCAACCATGGGGAAATTCCTTAAGTACAATCATATAATCGGTGATACCACTCCACCCATGTGTCCATGTGAAGGAAAGATCCAGACAGCCGTTCATCCCCCCAAATGATGCAAACAGTTAGTTGTAAAGAGGCCCACGTGCAGTTATTTCGGACACTAGGAGTATTTAGTTTATGAATGAAGTATACCATATCTTAAATCACTAAGAAATGCCACGGCCGCTTCTTTCCAATTCCTAGGCCTTTCCTGTCCCATCGTTGCCATAAGACATATCTGTGTCGGTGCGACGTAAAGCAGACTGAAGGAAAAAGAAATTACAAGTCTCCTAGTTTCTGGTTACATGGGCATATTGGAAGCTTATCGTATGGCATTATCTTCAGTTTTCTGGGATCTACTTTGGCTATAAAATTAGCTCGTTCAATTTCGTAATACGATGTGTGTCCTCGGATCCAGTGGTGTGATTTTCGGTACTAGGTAGAGAATGGATCTGCACACTGTATGTGTAGGACATCGATCACCATTCGAAATTCTCTTGGCGTTGAGTGAAACCTCTAGTAGCTTATTAAGCATGCTGATCACGTTTCGTGCACTCGTGATGTGGAAAAGTTCATCGGCTTCATTAATGAGCTATAACAACGTGTCATCATGTGAATATGACACAGAATTTTATGTACAGTAGAGAGTACTTCAGAATGAATGTATTTGATTTGGTTCTTCATATTAGGGCAGATGCATCACTAGCCAAGGTCACCCACTCCATCTTTTAAGATTGTCCAACACACCGTGAATTAAATTACTTCCACTAGGTTTCTAAATGGTGCCCATGGACTTCAGGGAAGGACTACTGATATTTAAAGAAAATGTCATCACTGTTCATCATTTAAATCATTGCTGTTCGTAATCAGTTGTTGGATGAGCACAACGTTTGAGGGTAGGAACCACGTACAATGTTTACGCAACAGCCACGGAATGTATAATCTTCAACGTTACGAGTAAGATTTTTACAGAATTTCGAAACGGGTAACGTATCAGTTTAATGGATTTTGCGTACAATATTTTATTTCAACTAAGTTATGACATACTTAAAAGAATACGGAAGATGACACTTTACCGTACTGTAATTGTTTTCCGTACAGTTTTAATACAAATCATCTCTGATTGGCTGAACTCCGCTTCAAACTGGTTGAACTCCGCTTCACACTAACATAAACACTGATAGAGAGATAATGAATTAATTAATACCAAATTAAACCTTGTTGAATTGTTTCTTCTCCTGATTGCAGCACCGTAGATTCTTACTCATTCATATAAAAAATGGTGTGTCTGCATTCCCAGCTCAAGAAATCTGTCTCCAACAAAATACTGTCTAATGCATAGGTTAATCGATTTCCAACAGATAAATATCGCATACATCACAGTATATCACATTCCAGGACCAGAGCACCAACTTTATGACTTTGGTAGCTTAGTGGAATGTTCACTGCTTCGAAATAACATTAATTCTGGTGGCTTTCTACGACATAAACCCATGTAAATACCTCATATCTTTCATAGAAGACACGAACAACAAAACAAGATAACGCCAATGCATGGTTCATTCAAACATGGACGATTTGGTTCGCGAAAAATCAAAATTATTTGCAGTTAAATTAATTCTATTTAAAATAAGTATTTTCATCATAGAGATGGGTAGAGATATATAATATTCATTAATATTCTTGACATTATGAAATCACAAAGGAGGAAACACTAATTCTTAGGGAGTCTGCCCTGATTTTGATATTATCCAGTACATATTTCACAAGCATCTGAATTTCTTTCTTCTGAAATCATTCGCGAACTGCTAGACTCAACTAAATCTTTGATGTAGCCTATATTTCTGCATACAGACAGTGATCGATTACAAGAACTTAATGCATAATCTCGACTAATATAGAATACATTTTCCCGTTATGTAGGTCGTGGTAGAATTAGAAGCAGTTTCAGTAAAAGTGTGCATAGCTTGAACAGACCTCAAATATCTAATACCGTCCGGGTCGAAAAAAAAAAAAACAAGCATTGAGCTGTGGAGGTCAGATATGGAAGATAGAAGCGAAAAACCTGACACAATTAAGTGGTTTATTTGTGAGACCTGGTGAAAATTTTATTGTGTAGCATTGAATCAAAATATCAAAGAAACTTATTGCAAGTAAACGACGGGGCAGGTTAAATACATTTACATAATAAATAAAATGACACAAAAGAAAGAATTTAGTCCAGTGAAGGTAAAGATGGTATCACATCCCGTTGAAATTACAATTACAATTAAATTTTATTTTTACAATTTACTTTACATCGCTCCGACACAGATAGGACTTACGACGACGAAGGGACATGAAAGGGCTAGGCGTGGGAAGGAAGTGGCCGTGGCCTTAATTAAGGTACATCCCCAGCATTTGCCTGGTGTGAAAGTGGGTAACCACGGAAAACCATCCTCTGGGCTGCCGGCAGTAGGTTTCGAAACTACTATTTCCTGGGTGCGAGCTTACAGCTGCGCGCCTCTAAACCCACGGCCAGCTCACCCTGTACGATTATGTAGAATTATGGCATGATTATACAGTTAAAAAGAATTTATTATTTGAATGCATACTAAGAAATTAACAGACACCAAAGAGACAGCAAGACCAACGAATGCGCGCGGCAAGCATATGAATCATACCTCAGTGTCCACGACCTTGGCAAAAAACACACACCTTCTACCCTTCCTCATAGCACATGCAAGGTCTCCACTACTTGTCGTAGCGCTATACGAACGGCATTTTGTGCGTATTTCCGCCAATAATCATGTTAATAATTAAGGAGAATAAAGGAAAGAATTAGCAGATAAGAGAACAGGGCTTGTACAAATAACTTTTCTTAAATAATTCCTAGTTCCAGCAGGCTAAAGTGGAATACAAATGTAATGTTTACTCCACAAAGTGTGGGTGGAAACGACTGACCCTCCTCGCTCCACCCCCTAATCGCCACTACTGTTTGTAAACACGCCAAAGATGCAGACATTTAATAACTTATTAATTTACACACGTGTAGACATTTCACTCTATAAGAGTGTTGTTTGTATGAAACAAGAACGAATACTGTTCGGCGAAATACGTGTGTAGAAGACAGACGTCTGTTTGAACCTTCGACTGCATTCCGACCAGGTTGTCCAGATTAAAATTATGCCTGTGTGTTCGCTGCTGCTGAACACACTAGCCATTGCCGATATGCAGAAAGTAAAATTAGTGCTGCTGTACCATACACCAGCCTAGAACTATGTGGTGGAAAACGATGTTTAGTAATGCAAGGTTGTAATCTCTTCGTATTCTGACGTAACCTACCTAATGGCAGTAGTGCCCCTGTGAAGATCAGTTGGTAGATATCCCGTTCATCATTTGTGCATGCGGGACATTTGTAAGTAGGGAGTACGACTCTCGCGAGCCGCCTGGTATATAGTTGGGAATTTTCTTCGTAGGTCCTTGTAAACCCGCAGGTGCTCTGCAATGAAGATGTACACAGTTCGGTTTCTAAGGATATACAGTTAGTGTCCTAAAAACAAGTTACATAAGTATCATTACCGAGCCGTTAATATCTAAAAATGTCATCTTTTTAAAATATGTCTTAATATTGAACTGGGTCAGGGAATGGTGATTAACAAATCTATATATTAAGAAAGTTTACTAAAACAGTTTTGTCCAGTCCGTCTGGCCGTTCCACTGGACCGATTTGCTTCATTCTTATTTTATTCTCACCAGAATTACCCGCCGGAGATTAATCAGACATTTATAGGTCTGTGAGTTCAGTCAACCTTGAGTAATTCGCAAATAAAATCAGTAAACGACCACTCCAATAATTCCAAGAGAAGGATTACCCTAGCCCGCAATACATTGTGTACATACCGGGTTGCTAGGCGATTAACACTTTCTTTAGCCTAATATTCTGATATGTATGTGATTTTCATCCTAAGTAATGTGATTGCATGCAGCCATGTTTGATTAATACCTGTCAAGCCAGAGAGCACACACTTCCTCTCATTATGGAAGCATACTATTCTCTGCTAGATGTTCTTTGATTCTCTGACCGTCCCCACCTTTTAAATATACTCAACAGATGGCAGAACATTCCTAATAACTTACATGCTGCTAGGAGAAACTCGACTATGCACAAACGAGAAGGCATCAACTCGACTATCCTTCTGGATGACCATTAATAAGCGCAGGGAAAAACTCTTGAAAAGGTGGGTGTCTACTTACCCGATCCAGTATTCAGTCGCGGCCAATCGCATGTTGCACTATCTCGGGCAAGATCGTTTGAAAATATTAAGGTCCAGATACGCCCGAATGATCGAAACTCAGTGAGTATTGTATGGAATGAAGTGCTATAAACTGTATTTCGAATGAATCAATTATTATGTAACTGTATTAAGTGTTCATAAAACTACTGGAAAGGGTAGGCAAAACAATATTACTACGACGGGCATATCAAGAAGAGTTATCTGACCTGTTTACAACGAATACTGCTGAACAGCACGGGTCCACTAGTACATCTTAACATGAAGATTTTGGCAAAGCGGTTGTTGTTCATTTCTTTAGGGACATACTTTCTATTTTATTAATGGGCACCCTGATGCATATTGTGAATTGTGTGATATTATACCACTGTTGTACAGTTTTATTTTATTTAATTCATCATCATCATCATCTGTTTACCCTCCAGGGTCGGCTTTTCCCTCGGACACAGCGAGGGATCCCACCTCTACCGCCTCAAGGGCAGTGTCCTGGAGCTTCAGACTCTTGGTCGGGGGATACAACTGGGGAGAATGACCAGTACCTCGCCCAGGCGGCCTCACCTGCTACGCTGAACAGAGGCCTTGTGGAGGGATGGGAAGATTGGAAGGGATAGGCAAGGAAGAGGGAAGGAAGCGGCCGTGGCCTTAAGTTATGTACCATCCAGGCATTCGCCTGGAGGAGAGGTGGGAAACCACGGAAAACCACTTCCAGGATGGCTGAGGTGGGAATCGAACCCACCTCTACTCAGTTGACCTTCCGAGGCTGAGTGGACCCCGTTCCAGCCCTCGTACCACTTTTCAAATTTCGTGACAGAGCCGGGAATCGAACCCGGGCCTCCGGGGGTGGCAGCTACTCACGCTAACCACTCCACCACAGAGGCGGACTTTATTTAATTACTGAAGAAATTCCTAAAATGTTCACTTTTATGTTCCGTTTCAGTGACGCAAGCACTAGTCGTTACCGGTAATTAAATGGAACTAGAAAACGAACACAGAGTCAGGCTCTTGTTGTGGTCGGTAAATACAACTAACCTTTACCTGAGTGAGCTTGGTTGGTGCCTCACAGCGTGTAAATACCAAGAACAAACCTTACCATATCAAACGATGTGGAATGTGCTTGCTCACATTCTAATTCAAACTACTGCTCTTCATCCACTTCTTGTGCATGTAGTGTCGTAACATTCAAAATACTTCGTGATGATATTGAATTAAATATATTTTTATATTTCTCAAAATATAAATCAATAGTAGGCCTATACGTTATGTGATGCATTTTAAGTGAACCGTATATAATGACTTTCATGTGGCATGGCTTATTAGTAGAGGGTATTTTAAATCTTGATATTTGACATAATTGTATAATACAATTGTGAGCAGCGTTCGTTGTTAGGGTCTTGCAATACAGAAGTAATGCTTTGTCAGTCATTACTACACCTCGGATTTGTAGGTGGTAATAGGTTAGAATGAAAAGTAATTTCGTTTGTATGAAGTGTAATGGAACCCGTTGTACCATATTGTATGAAGAGTAGCATAAATTCGAGGAGTTCTATAGGCTGTCCCCCTAATATCTATGCAAATCTCATAGCATAACCGTTGAACAGTGTAGGGTATACTTGTTACTGGCTTAAGAAAGTTTGCATTCTAACCTATCAATACCTAATAATCCGGACTCTAGTCATTACACATCGTAAATGCGTTCCAATGAAGATTCTTCGTCCATATTATACTTTATATTTTCACGCTTTCCTGTCCCGTAATGATTGTCTTAAAGCAATTACGTAGGTAATGTTTTGTGATGGATACGGAAACTGAAACATTAAGCCGTTCTATGCAAACATCATGACGGCGACTGCATACCGGGTGTTCCAGTATTGTGGCTACATAGTGCCCACATTACCAGAGGTGAATGCAGTCTAAAACAACAACAACAAGCACACAGAATGATTCATTATTTGCCTCTCTGATCTTCCGCATTTCATCCTATCGGCACACTTCCTCGCTACCCTAACATCGCCTGAACCTAATCTAACCTAATGAAAACGCGTTTTCAGTTGACATTGGACATCACATGACCTACTCAATATGCAGCCCTTGTTGGGGCATTCTCTACCTACACTTCACAAAATATAAATTGAAAATATCTTCCGAATCACTAGAGAAAAGACATACGTTGTCTCTTATTTGAGGCAGCCAGTATAATAAACGAACAAAGCGCTATATTCTATGGTTATTATGCAGACCACTATTTGAATATTTACAGTCATGGACATAGAATTGTAACACTCGGAAAACAATGTCTCAAGAGAAAAATACGCTGCTTATAGATAGATACCAAGGTGGTGTGCAGTGATGATCTCAGTGACGTGTGAATAACGTCACAGGATTAAGTGACACAGAACGGCATAGTCATTATCCGCAAATGCATGCAATGTCAACATTTAACTCGTCTGAATGGGTCCGCATAGTGGGCTTGCACGAAGACAGTTGGTTGGCTTTGTGAAGCCAGTCATGTGGACCATGGACCCAGAACCGCGACACAATACATCACCACATGGACGCACGTAGGTCATACGTCATTTAGGCAAGGTTCTGGCATCCGTCGTCGCACCGCATATCGTGAACATGTGGTGGTATGCTTCAACGGACCCTAGCATAACATTCACACAGATCTCATTATTGTTGTGGCCACTACTAACGTCACCAGTGTACCAGTGAACTATCCGGAGGTGACTGAATGAAGGTGGACTAGGTTCACGACAAACTGAGTGCAGATTATCATTGCACGTCAAGCATTTCTTTGGTGTCGGAAACCAGAACGTTCAGAGAAGGAAAAGCGATGGATAGCTTTGTGTGATGATGCACGTGTCACGTTATGTCCCAACGATGGAACGTAGCATCCAAGTGTCGGCAAAACTATCCGGCGTATATTGTGGAACGACATTGGGGCCTTACATCTGAAGTTACGGTATGAGCGTCATTAATTACTATTCCACAATTTCTCTGGTGTTTCTGCAGGGTTCATTAACTGTCTATCGGATATTCACGTGATCCTCCAGTCCCATTTCGACCCCGACCCCCGCACACATTTCTACGATACTATGCTGAATGTTGTCATGCAGCAGGACAAAAGTCGAACACATCCCAGGACCATGTTTCGCAGACTTCACAATGTATTGACACACTGCCTTGGCCGGTGATGTAACCAGATCTTCCAGCAGTACAGTACGTTTAGGGACAACCAAGACGGTGTGTGGTCCGGAGCGCGCATGGCGTGACACTCTCCCCGCAATATCTGTGCAGTTGGAGGAAGAATAAGAAATTACCCCAGAATAACATTCGGCAACCGTATGAAACCGTACGTCACCGCGTGGCTTGCCGAAACGGTATAGTGGCCACCCCACCCATTAAACTACGCGAGAACTATCAGGATCCAGTTGTGTAGGTCTCCTTCTACCAAGTGTTGGTGCGCGGTATTGTAGATCGTTGGTTATTTCCAAAGTGCTTGTACTAAAGGCGTACATTTAATTTAGGTTTCATGCTCAACGTGCTGTGTTTCATTTCCAATGTCCAGTAGAATAATTCATTTAATTCATATTGTAAGTGCCTGTAGAGTTCCCATGGCTCAGGTGGCAGCGCGCCGGACTCTTACCGTTGGGTCCCGTGGTTCAAATCCCAGTCACTCCGTGTGAGAATTGTGTTGGACAAAGCGGAGGCGAGACAAAATTTTCATTGGGCACTCCAGCTTGCCCCTGTCATTTTTCATTCCAGCAACACTCCCCAATATAATTTTATTTCATCTGCCAGTCATTAATAATTGCCCCAGAAGAGTGCGACAGACATCGGCACAGTTCATATCCACACCACTAGATAGGGCTTCATTCATTCCATTCCTGACAAAGGCGAATGACTGGAAACAAGCTGTGGATATTTGTGAGTGCCTGTATGTAATACTTAGTTGTATTAGTTGGAATACGTGTTGTTATTGGGAGAAAAATCGCTTGTATTACCCACCTCATGTGATTCTACAAGTAGCATACTTACAACAAAAATAATGCAACTAAAATAAAATAATTGAGGGAAAATATATTATAATGATAAATAGTTTAACTGGTCTGCAGGGCACCATTTTGTGGAGAAATTCTACTAATCCCGGATAGTCCTAGAAGCTTTGTAAATCATTATTAGCGTATTTATACTGTACACTAAAAGGTTAAGTAGCTGAAAAATAGCAGTAGTGGAGGACAAACACAAGGCAGGACAATGTGGAAATGGAGGGTAAGAAAAGATAAGGACAAACGTGAAAACATTAGCGGAGAAGGGCAATTTCTAAATTTTAACTTACTGCTGATTTCAAAGGGATTTGCTCTCTACACTTACATTCCATTTCTACGTCCATTTAATTTCAGCTCCATACATACTCATTTCTACTTTCTAGCTGCATCAGGATGGCAGTCCTACACTCATTTAAAGATTATCTTGATAGATCTTCAGTACTGAGTCGAGAAATATAGGGTAAGAAGAAAGTGGAAAGTACACAAATAAACGGGAAGGGACGTTAAATATAAAGATGCTGTGGAATAGTGTGAACATAACAGTAGCGCTCGGATATTAAGTGACTGGCAGGCTGCGTTGAACGCAATCAACGGCTAGCACAATGTCAGTCCAATAGCTTATACTGCAATATCTAGAGCACAGCAGTGCCCACACATCTGTCTTTCCTGGATCTAGAGAGACATCGGTTCTCCTGGAAATGAAAAGGCAGACAATCTCGCAGAAGTAGGCTCCACATCCAACATATAAATTACCTAGAGCAAATCATCCCGAAGCTAAGCATAAGCCAAAATCAAAACATATCTCATAAGAGAGGAGAACAACCCTAGACATCAAGTACAAAATGATCTGTTACAAGATAATTATTTTTCCCCGACACTTATAGCCGACTACAGTGCAAAATATTAGTGCCCGAATTCATTCTCACTCAGTTTATCTCCAGCTATGGACAGTATAAGTGCTTTTGTGGATCTTCCAAACGGTGAACCATTTACTGTCAGACTGTTCCATGCTTGAAGGGAAAAGATTCAAACTTGAGTGTCACCTAAACAATGTGGGACTTTCCAACCCATTATAGCCTACCATCTGTTTAGGAAATTTCTGCTACAAAACAGTTCCTAAAATTCATTTAACACGTCTTCAAAAATTTAGTTTCCTAATTTTGTGTCAAGGAACAATACTTTTAAAATACTGATCAAACTGTCAGGATATTTAATAAACAAATACATAAAGATGAAGAAAGGTGATGAATAACTAGCAACACACGATGAACTCACAAGTTATAGTTGTCTTCCTTTCAATTTTGCTTCTTCATAAATATGGTCAGATTAGACATTCGTTACCCTTTCCCTCAGCCATGTCTAAAATTGGCAATAATTCAGTGTTATTTTCATCTATACTAATATATAGAGAGGTAATCTTTGTTTGTACGTAATGGTTCTAATTACAGGGACTACTGGACTGATTCTAAAATTTATCTTACTAATGTAAATATACATTATACCCTGGAGGACATGGGCTGTATTCTATTTCCAAAACAACTTGAGGAGAGGGGTGCGACGGGGGTAGATACAAAACTAATAGGTTAATATAGGCGAAATATCAAATTTGTCGTACAAGGACGAGACAAAGCTCACTTTAAGCACCCGGACGCAAAGAATAAAACTAGTAAAGCCGTACCGGCCTATAAACCATGCTTTAAGGCCCTAAAACCAAACCGTTATGGATATATTGGCACCGCACTACCCCTGCTCTAGAAATTGGATAAGGAAACGAACGGCCGTAACCATGGCAACGTCAGCTCCAGGATTCTACAGTAGCGAGGTTATGCATGTACGTTTGGGAATAGCAGCCAACCAAATTTGATACACATATGAATTACTACCTGTAAAAAATATAATGTTGTGAAGGACACAAAACGTAATATGTTCCAGACGTGAAAATTGGTATTTGCATTCTTCTTTAAAAATAAAAAACACGTATTTTTTTGTTTTCGGAAAATCCATTTAAGGGGGTAAAAAATACGGTTGAATAATTTATATGAGGATACTTATATCTCAAAACTGAATATGTTATAGACATGAAAACGGATACTTGGCATCTCCTTTAGGAATAAAGAAACACGAATTTTTCGTTTTCGGAAAATCTAATTAAGAAAAGGGGGTGGGGTCAAATAAGTGAAAAAAAAGAGTTGAATTTTGTTTAAGAGGATATTTATATTTCAAAATCTTAAGTGTTACCGGCGTGAAAATTGGTATTTGGAATATCCTTTAAATACAAAAGCACGTATTTTTTCGATTTTTTCCTCATATACAGTTCTATATCCCATGTTCCAGAGATAGCTCCGAAACTCAATTTTTCGGTAGTTTTTATACTTAAGGAATTTTCGTATAATGTCTTAGTGCAGTACCGACGAACGGTTACTTTTATCAAATTACGAAATCCATGCGAGCGGAGCCGCGGGTAACAGGTAGTAACGTATAAAGGGGAAAGGAAACAGAGGAAATAAAACTAAGTCCACCCGCAGAACATTGAAAATTAAAATGAAAATCCACAGCATGTTTCCAGTCATTCGACAGGGTCAGGAATGAAATGACTTGTAATGTACTACTCTAGCGGCGAGGCTAGGAGGTGTGCCGGCTGCCGAAGCCTGTCGCACTCCTCTTGGGCAACGATAAATGACTGACAGATGAAATGAAATGTTAATGGAGAGTGTTGATGGAATGAAAGATGACGTGGAAACCCGGAGTACCCGGAGAAAAATCTGTCTTGCCTCCGCTTTGTCCAGCATAAATCTCACAAGGTGTGACCGGGGTTTGAACCGCGGTATCCATCGGTGAGAGGCCGGTGCGCTACCGCCTGAGCCACGGAGGCTACCGCAGAACATTAATGTTTGAAAAGTTAAATGAAAATAAACGAACAGTATTCATTTCAAAAGGGTCACATTCTGTATGCATGTCCTCGAGAGACGTAGAACAAAATACAGAAATAACTATACAGCTCAGTTTCAGGAGATAATATTATTTTAAATTATGCATTGAAATCCCTGGGATATTTCGATAAGAGATAAAAAAATGAAGACCCAAGTAGATACTCCTCCGGTTTTTACTCCTGTTTCCAACGTAGAATTGGTTTAGTGCCTGCTGCGGAGTTTCGACAAATCCAATTAAAGCAACTAGTTACTGCGATGAGAGAATGTGTTGTGAGTGGGAGTCAAGTGCAAAGTCCACCAGGCAGTCGTAAATCCTGTCGGCTTAGAGCACATCAAAAGCTGAGGGAGAAAGGAGGATATGGGGAAATACACCTACGATCATTCTGCCTGTAAAAACTCGCGAGGTAAGCATGCCTGTATTTTTAACCCAGCAAGTAGATGTCAGTCCGCCTCTGTGGTGTAGTGGTTAGTGTGATTAGCTGCCACCCCCGGAGGCCCGTATTCTATTCCCGGCTCTGCCACGAAATTTGAAAAGGAGAACGAGGGCTGGAGCGGAACCCACACAGCATCGGGAGGTCAAATGAGTAGAGGTGGGTTCGATTCCGTGGTTTCCCCACTTCTCCTCCAGGTGAATCCCGGGATGGTACCTAACTTAAGGCCACGGCCGCGTCCTTCCCTCTTCCTTGTCTGACCCTTCCAAACTTCCTATCCCCCCCCCCCCCAAAGCCCCTGTTCAACATAGCAGGCGAGGCCGATTGGGCGATGTACTGGTCATTCTCCCACGTTGTATCCCCCGACCCAATGTCACACGCTCCAGGACACTGCCCTTGAGGCGGTAGAGGTGGTATCGCTGAGTCCGTGGGAAAAGCCAACCCTGGATGGTAAACAGATTAAGAAGAAGAAGTGGATGTCAGATGTCAGATGAAAGACTGCAAGATTGAATAGCATTTAGTTATTAGTCAATTCTTCTCATTAGTAAGTAATATTGACATTCATATTATTTATTTTGAAAAGCATGTTTTATTTTTAATAATATTTCACAAACAGAACTGGGGCACTTGAAGGTAAATAATATTTCACAGGAGAGCCTCTGTGGCTCAGACGGCAGCGCGTCGGCCTCTCTCCGCTAGATACTGTGGTTCAAATCCCGGTCACTCCACGTGAGATTTGTGCTAGACGACGCGGAGGCGGGACAGTTTTTTTCTCCGGGTACTCCAGTTTTCCCTGTTATCTTCCATTCCAGCAACACTCTCCATTATCATTTCATTGCAATAATCAGTCATGGGATTGGCGACCTCATCATACTAACAACCTATATATACTTGTTTCATTCATTACATCCTTGACCCGGTCAATGACTGGAAAACAGATTGTAGGTTTTCATTCAATATTTCACAAACAGAACTATAGCAATGTATTTGAAAGTTACTTCCTGATGTTCTTTAAAAAATTAAAATATGAACCGACAATAACTAAATGCATTTATATAATTACGAAATAGTAATTCAACTATCATTTTTCTAATGCTGCGCTCCAGCTCGAAAGTCTAAGGTGTAAGATAAAAGACTTCGTTCAGTGGAGCTTTATCCGGAAACGCTGGCAGAATTTTCTCGCTGGATAGCAATTCCTATCCATTGCCTCAGGACTTCCGTTGAAGAAGAGTCTCCGGTGATTACAGATAATTGTTTGCCAATTTCTAAAATAAGACTTTTAGCCTCTTGACACCACGCCCCCATCGTTTCGACCGCGAATACCATGAAGATGTAGTTGTCCGTTACTGCTCTGTATTTCTTCCTTTCATACCGCACAGCCAATTCCGCAGCAGAACTAGCAGCCTTGCAAGTGTGAGGCAAATGAGTTGGTGCAAAGTATCGACACACATGGCGTCCCGCAGGAGAGATCTGCCTTTGTTCCATGGGACCATCAGGGCGTTTTGCGTCTGTGCGACTAATTCCTCTCGGTTCTAGGACAGAAGGGACATCGATAGATGTAAAAGCTCTTTTGATAATGAACAGTGTCTTGAAAATCAACCAGAACTCTTACGATAACTTAAAGCATGGCGCCCTTAAACGTCGACTTGTGCTCCACATCTGCACCTACGTGACTGGCATATTTTGCAACCAAGACGTAAGCCGACTGCGATTTAAAACAGAATGTTGTTCATAACTTTGCCACATTGGCCGACGGAAGAGCCTTAAGCCATGAGCCTGCTTACTTTTCCTGAAGAGCGAGGTGTCGTGCTCGATCAATTTATGTTGGACATGACAAAATCAAAGAATAGAAAATTCGACGGATGTTTATCATATCCCAACATTTTTTTTAATCCAAGGATGCTGGAGGGTTCAAGTTATTAGTCATGACATTCCATTGATATCCTGCATTCGTCATATTGCATATCTTGACATTATCACCGTAATCAGAGAACAGAGACTTGATAAAGTCAGATGCTACATAAGTGGAAGTAAGGGAAGTGGGAATGGAAATATCAGTTAATCTACGAATTCCAAAGCCTCCAAATCTTATTGGTAAACACGCTAGGATCCAGTTATTTTTCTCAAATGGTATATTTAGTAGAGAACTCGAGGCAGCTTCTTGTCAAATCATCAGCTTGACTAGGAACGAAGGAAATAACCATAGAGGTGTGGTCGGCAGAAAGTAATTAAATTTTGGAATAAAAATACAGTCCTTCACTAAGAAGTATGCCATGTGAGAATTGATCTCTCGTAGACCATCATACAGCCTCATTAATTCTGTTAGCTGTTGCACCGCAATTTCCTCCACGACCTCAACTGTAATAGGTGATCCTAGTAAGGGTAGACTGGAATTTGTTGTAACGTGAATAACGAGAACAGTGCTTTGAAATGCAGAAACTGCTGACTCATCTCTCGTGGAACAGATTTAGTTTTCACATTTATGCGGATTTACTTCCAAACCGATGTTTTTACAACCAGTAAAAATTGTCTTTAGATCCATAAGAAGCGTATGAGGATCGCGACCGATGGCTTCATCACCCAAATTAAATAATTTAAGATAACAGGCTGGAGTGCAAGACTAGAAAGTAATGATTCTATTAGATCACCTTGCTGTACCACAGACTGTGATGAAATAATATGAGACCATAAATACAAGTTAGAAGGATTTATACGCTTACCGCATCAAAGCATAAAGTTCAGGAAGGCTATCTTCTACTGCATGTACCATGGAATCCCTATAAATGGTGTTAAATGCATTTCTGAAGTCAATTTTTACTAAGATTTTATTCGATGTAGCATTTAAATGTAAAGAAGTTCGTTCAGAATGGATAATAGCTTCACAGCCCTTTGCAATACCAAAGCCAAGTTAGTGAAGATAGAAATACTGGCTAATGGTCCCCTTTACTGACATGCCAGATAATTTAGCAACCAGCCTTCGAAAAGCTTTCCCAGTAGCAATAGGTCGAACACCTCCGTCAGGTTTCTGAAGAGTAATTAATACGGCCCCATAAACGTCTGGGAACACTTCAAAACTGAGTTTCCCTCTTAATGTGAAATCGTATAATTTTGTAATAGATTGGAAAAGTCTTCTCCCAGCATCTCCAACTGATTTAGAGGTAAGGTATTTTAGGTGTTGAGGACGGATACCGTCAGTTCCAGAAGCAGAACCTTTACAGAACGTCTTTATTCTTTCAAGCACCAACTCTGGTATCACGCTGAAATAATTATCACTAAGGTCGGGGGGAATGTGAAACGACAATGGGCGTGACGGGGGATAATGTTTAACTACCAAAGATTCGAAGGTTGTACGGGTGCGTTCTGCTATCCCACATTCTGATGAAAGACCCCTAACCGCACCTCGAATATCCCCATCTGCTACTATATTTTCTATACAACGAACTTTAAAAGACACGTTGTTCTTTTTAGCCACGGGTTGAGGTTGTTGTAATTCTCGTATATTTTCCTTATTTTAGAAACTAGTGAAGTAGCCTTTCCATTATATTTCTCTGGGAAAAGATGAGCAATATATGCAAAAAGCATTAGATCCTGCCAGCATTCCAAAGAGTTCTGAGAAATAGATCAATCAACTGTGATCGTCTATCTGCAGTGATAACTCTCATCCCTTTTGGAACTCGTCTTTAAATTCGTATAATGTCCTTAAAATTTGATATTATAGTCAGTAATGACTTATTTGGAGATTCATCATGAACACCTGTATTTTTGGTGTTGAGGAAGTTTGATCCGGATGAAGCGAAATATCACGCTTGTGCTTTTCTCTCTTATACTATCGATTTTCTGTAAGATCCGTGGACAACATGTGAAACATCCCATCATTGCAAACAACTTTTTCCTGTACATAATTTCCCTTACTCTTCAAATGACGGAGTAAATTAATATTTTCTGCGGGTATCATGCTCTGTATTGAGTGACCGACAGACCGACAACGAACCTACAGGTTACCATGGCAACGTCTCTGACTGCTTGCCGGCAGAGAAGTAACGTATTGTCATTTACGTCATCATTACTGCAAACGTGTGGTTTTTCCATGCTTAGAAATCAAGAGAGACGTCAATCCCATTCTGTAGGATATTGGCGGAATACGTTGGAGGTTAGAATCGTCGGCGAGTAGCACTAAGCGGCATTGTTAATGTTTGAACAGTTCAGCGGAGTGTAGCCCATTATTTCACACCGTAAGGTGATTTCTGGCAAGTGCTGTAATTTTTACTCTATTTATACTCTACTTCTGTTTTTCGCTCTAATTTCTTCCCTCTGCTTTTCCTCTTTAGGCTAAAGTAATAACATCATAAGTCATCTTATCTGTTTACCTAAGAATCCTTGCGCCTAAATTTCTCCTCTGTTACCGCCTTCTTATATGTGTAACTCATACATACACAATCACTTAAGGGGTATTTTATTATCCTGTACATTCACTTGGTATTTACACAGTTGTCCTATCCGGCTGTCCTCAGTTATAATCCTATTTTCTATTCATTTCAATTTTCTTAACTGGATTACTTTCTTCCTTAATTACTTCGTACGTATGCGAGTGCTAATCCCGAAACCTGGACACGCTTTTCTTTGAGGAAAAATTCCAACCTGTTCAAATTGGCCCTGGAAAATATCGACGTATGGATGCATTTTGATGATGGTGCATACCTTCGTTTCGGGGTAGTTGGTGGCTAAACGGTAAGTCGTATTTCACAAGAGATAGCACAATCGCCGTTAAATTTGGAGAGATCTACAACTTTGGTCCTATGACTTATTATAGTGTCTGGATTGTTGATACGATAGATAGCGCTGCATTTCTCGATTATTTTCAAATGTCTCCAACTCGATTGTGACTGGCATTAGGAAAAGGGGCCCGTTTTTTAATGGAAACTCTTCACCTATACTGTGAATTGCGGTTTGCCAAGTATGCCAGCCGTTATAGTAGATACTCACGAACTCGATTGTGATTGGCAGTAGGAAATGTGGCCTGACATTATTCTCAATGCCTACCTTACATCGGAAACAACGTACGGCGTCCTACCTGTATTGTTTCTCGGATAGCGCTAAGAGACATGCAATTTAATATAATTTTATTCACTGCCTTTACAGAGAAATCCGTATACAATATTGAATACCGTAGCTAAGCACGGGTACATTTGCTAGTAAGAAGTTTATTTCAAAATATTTTTACATTCTTGCAACATGCATATATTGGAAAATAAAATGCACATAATACTGCATAGTATCAATGAGGCCGAAGTATTTTAACATGTAATGAACGGCATATGGTTATAATCGCACATTGTTTCATTAGAACAATGTAATTCATTGGCGTTTGATCCGCAGAGGGGCCTGGAGCACGTTTTTCGAGTTGATGCGGTATGGGCTACTTGCGCGTTTGTGAGGATGGGGCCCAACTTATGATGAAACCTAATGCTGAAAACAGCACGAACTCCCACACACCGAACCGTTGGAATTAAGTTATGAATTTCATCGAACCCGATACCCACTGGGCCAAAGGCCAGCACGCTAAACATTTAGCCATGCCTCAGAACAATGATAACCACCTTTACCAAATGCTAGTTATGAAATATGCCCTTAGCTATATTACGTATTTCGAATTCGCCACTAGAAGGCTGCTGTGTCTTTACAGGGGTCACATAACTTTACAGCTCACTTTCTCAAAACTATATTTTTCAAAACAATTTCCCTTCTATCTCCTAAATTATATGGTGTATTACAATGCCACATTTCTCTCATGATCTTAATGATAGAGTCTACAAAACGGGCCAAACTCATATGCATAGGGTGATAATTGTTTGGAAAAGAAAAATTATTTACATGCAAAAAAATTACCAAAATATGAAATATTTAAGTAACACAAAATTATAAATACTAATTTTGCAAACACAGTTCTGGAAGTGGTCAGTTTTGTAGCCAAAACTTCAGTCGGTACACTTAAAAAAGCAGAATAGTAATATATTAATAAATGGCCCAGCTATGAAGGAAAGAGTGAGCACAGGCACAGAAAAGAGCCGCCATTTTGAATAATTAATTGGCGAGTTTAATAATGCCAAAATCAATTTTGAGATATATGCTTGCATAGTAAACATGTAGAATGCTTCATTTAGAAAGTTTCGTTGTTGTACATACAGTAGAAGCTGATACAAAAATTATTTAAAATGTCCAAATTTTGAAGGTTGTTTACTGTACCAATCCCCTTTTAAGCAAGGCTCGGACCAAAGGAAGTGATGGAAACCTACTTCCATTTGATAGGCGAGGGATTCCTTGGAAACAACTTGGCGAACAAAATGGAATTCAAATGGGATCTGTCAATATCAATGGAGCTTATGGAAGAAAGAAATTAGCTGGCTGAGTCAGCAAAGAGGATGTATCTGGATGTATTAGGAGCTAATCATTTTCGGGTAACGAGGAAGAGGAAAAGGGTTATAAAGTATTATTTACAGGGGTTAGAAAGGGGAAGCCGGCCCCGTGGTGTAGGGTTAGCTTGCCTGCCTCTTACCTGGCGGCCCCGGGTTAGATTCCCGATCAGGTCAGGGATTTTTACCTGGACCTGAGGGCTGGTTCGAGGTCCACTCAACCTACGTGATTAGAATTGAGGAGCTATCTGACGGTGTGATAGCGGCCCCGGTCTAGAAAGCCAAGAATAACGGCCGAGATGATTCGTCGTGCTGACTACACGACACCTCGCAAACTGAAGACCTTTGGGTTGCGCAGCGGTCGCTTGGTAGGCCAAGGCACTTAAAGGGCTGTAGTATCATGGGAGGGGGCGTTAGAAAGGTGAGGGAATAGTGTGGGGTAGGACTGCTCATGAGGAATAGTACTGCGCTCAATATAGTTTCAGATAGGCATGTAAATGAGCGAATGATGTGAGGAGATTCGGTAGTTGGATGAGATAGGACGAGAATTGTGCCTGTGTATTCAACATGCAGGGATGCAGATGAGGATGAAGTTGACAAGACGTTGTACGAAGCACTCAGTGACATCGTAGCGAGGGTCAACAGCAAGGGTGGGATAGTGATATTGGGTAATTTCAATTCGACAGTAGGAAATAGGACTGAAGGACGAAAAGGTGACGTGGAAAGGTGGGAAAGTTATGGAAGCTAATAGGAATGGGAAACGTTTACTGGTCTTCTGTGCTAGTATGGGATTAGTAGTTACAAATGCATTCTTTAAGTATAAGGCTATTCACCGCAATACATGCGAGGGTAGGAGCACCAGACGCAGTTCTGAACAAGTGTTTTATATGTTTGTGTCCGACTGACCGGGGTGTATGTATGTAAATTAGTCCAATTACTACTGTATCGAATATTACTAACAAATCTCATGAACTGTTTTAAATCGAGGCTTCGGTCAAAGAACTAGGGACTTAACGAGGCTGTCAACATAACGAATTAAATTATATTTCAAACATATTCCTTGTATCTTTATTTTCTCGGGGTCCGTTACCCATTTTCTTAAGTGTAAATAATGTCAATTCATGTACATGTGCGTATCATTTTCTTTGATCAACTTACAGTCGGTTTTTCGCTTTGTTTGATTTTTTAAATATTTAGTATGATTTTAATTCATGTTTTTTTATAAATCTAATATATCCGATAACCTGCGTTTTCAAAACTAGATTTATATGTACGTATTTCCTCTCCATATACCTTGGTATGTTATAGGAATTTGAGATTTTGTTGCCCACATCCGAACGTACCGCGGACTTCTACCCTGAGCTAGGCGAAATTATGACCGGGTACGATATATATATAATGAAGATGTATATATGACATATTGAAAATAATGTCTTACAAGTAAGAAACGAAGCTAGAAAAGAATACATTCCAAGGAAGAATTATGAATTCGATGTATGTAGACCATTGTAAGTAAACTTTCGTAGTTCTGTGTTGTAGCAAGTTGGAAATGTAAATCGAATATTTTTTCTTAATACAGAAATTATGTAGGTAATTCCATGGACGTCTGTTTGGTAGACGCGAGTTGACAGATTTACATATTCCCCTGTCACTTTGTCATAAAGTCAATGTGTCTCTGTATATGAGCAACTGATTTGTCTATTGCAGACGTTCACTGGGCAGGGAAATTGATATTAAAACAGTGATAATAGATCAGAAGAATAGTAAGAGTTCAGGAAGATAAAAATATAAGAA
The DNA here is from genome assembly GCF_040414725.1 of Anabrus simplex. NCBI lineage: Eukaryota > Metazoa > Arthropoda > Insecta > Orthoptera > Tettigoniidae > Anabrus > Anabrus simplex. Next base: position 242,792,182 of record NC_090270.1, on the reverse strand, counting down.
TAAATACTGTTAGTGAATTGGAAATTGTAATCATAATTTAATTTATTTAGCATATGGCTTTTAGTGACAGAAATATCGAAGGATATGTTAGCTTGCCTCGTGCGCGTCATTCTGTTTGAATCCCATGGGCGGCCTGCACGATTCTGGCTATCAATGACGATGATAAAAGGGAGGTTCAGAGAGGGTGAAATCAGCTGTTTGAATATAGACTACTCCTGTCGAATAACACCAAGTGGTCGGCTCAATGCTTAACGTCTTTCTGTGACGAACGAATCGCAATCAGCATCGTCATATGCCCTCATTCCATATTAACATTGTGGAGAGATTTGGAATTGAAAACTAGCTTCAGGGACGCAATCTAGTTATTAGGTATTTTATGCCAACATTTCTCTTACCCCGCCAGCCAACATTCTGAAACAATTAAGGACCGGTTTTTGCAAAATTCAACAGTTAAAAAAGTAACATTTTCAGAAAACACGTTTTATTGATTATTTTCCAAAAGAACAATTATACTGTATATTCAACTGAAAATTCACTTATAATCGAGCATTAACACAAAATTTATTACTACAACACACTTAAGTAGGGTTGAAAATTGTGGTTTTTCTGCAATACTTAACATATACAGGAGAAAAAGTTTACAAAACTAGTTTCAAAGGCCATATTTCACCTACTATGTAGAACTAGACATTGACAATTTTCATATTGGCTCGTTTGAATGCACATCATCATTATTGTTGAGCAACCTTGCAACACTGCAGAATAAAACAGTTCCGGCTCCTTGTAAGATGAATCGAAGCTATTTGGTAAGTTTCCTAACATCCTCACTTTTCTTAACAACGACGTGATTTGATGATTTTGATAGGCAATGTCTTTTCCTTACTTCTAAACTTAGTTGTACCAATTTTTAACACCTCACAACAATAGGATCAACAAAATAATTTGTTTGAACTTTGCAATGAACTCCATTTTTTTATTTCTCATACGTTAAACCCGAACTTCTGTCATCGTGAAGGGTAACTTGTGTTTGTAATTCTGTATGCTTGCTGATTTCAAATCATGAACTTTCCAGCTGTTCCTAAGAACAAGACTTCCCCATGCTGATTCAGTATTTTGTGATATTGAGACGAAACTGATATTGTTTTCACTTTTCTCAAATGTTTCTCAGTACATATTGCCAAAAACGTACATGGTAACAAAAAATGCCTCGTAAATATAAATAAAATCCGGAATAGTACGTAGATTTTGAATTTTGATAATTCTTTACTCCCTTAGATGTGGAGTTTTGCAAAAGCTCCTAACATTTGAATCTCTGTGGTAGATGTTCAGTTTAACTGAATTCTGATTAATGTAGTCGAGTCCTCTCTTATTAAACTACACGACCTCATATAAAACTCATTTTCGGAAATTTTGTAGTTGTTGAATTTTGCAAAAATGATCCTGAATTCTTGACTTAGCACACAACGTATGCTATGAAGTGGTGACTACAAGTTCGCAGCTGATTGCCAGATCACATTCAGTTGCTTGTGCAAAGCTCCCTATTCCAATACCGATGTGTTTTCTCTTATTTAAATTTTATTCTCGTACAACCACAGTGGTAAGACTAAGGATTCTTTCAGTTTTCGACTTTTCAATCCTTTCTCAAATACACAATTTTTGAAAATATTAAGATGCGAGGCTGATATTTCTCTTGCATTGCCACGTAAGAGAAAATACCAATTGTTTCACGGGGAAACTGAACACCACGAACGTATTTTTCAAAATAAAAAGTCCCGCATTCTTTGCCCTGCATTTTAATTATTGCGGGCCTCTTTGAGAAGTAGTGATTATTACACGAAGCTTATAATTCAGAAATTTTATCCACTTGCTTCCTTCCTTCCCGCGCAAGCTGTCAAGGGCGTCTTTGTCTTATCCCCACCTCCATCCGACTTCATCTGGTGACAGGCCGTTTAGATTGTGATATTTGCATCATCTCCTCTCCCATTTGGATATCTGACTTTAAATATGCGGGAGATGTTTTGTCATAATATCAGACTTTTCACCTTTATTTTCGACACCGTTAAAACCAAACCTTTAAGAAATTGTGGTTATTTAGTTTAGAAGTAAACAGAAATAATCTTAAAGTCGAAGTTTGAAGGTAAAGTCGTATACTGAAGAACTGAAGGATCATTACATTTCTCCATTCCAGTAGGACGCCTACTTTACAGATATGTTCCAATTGAAACCCAAGCCGAACAACTCGTTCAGGGTCCAATGCCCCTTAAATATCCTACTGCCCATCTAAACAGGGTTTAAACCAGCAGAGAGGGGATGAACAAAAAATTAACCAAGCTTTACGCCATTGCAAAAGCGCTGTTGCGAATTAGTAAAATAACAGTCGTTCAGTTCAAAGTGATCAAACATGTGTTTACCATCTCTGCAAAACACCAAACTGTCAGGAAGATCTACTCACAGACGTAGGTTAAATGCTTTATGAACATTTGGACACTTATTTTTCATTTTCATGCAACTTGCTTTGCGTCGCACTGGCACAGATGGATCTTATGGCAATGATGCCATAGGAGTGGAAAAAAAGCGGCCGTTGCCTTAATTAAGGTACAGCCCGAGCATTTGTCTGATGTGAAAATGGGAAACCACGGAACCATCTTCACGGCTGCCAACAGTGGGGTCCGAACCGTACATGTCCCCAGATAGTATGTGATCCATTAGGTCCTTAATTAGCCAAGTAATAAGTATAAGTATGAAGGATTGTTTCGACTACTTAACACACTAAGGATTATCTACACTTTGTTGGTAAAAGGCTGCACTTCTTCGCTTTTAGAACGAGTTAAACTTTCAAATTTAATGTCGGGGTGTGTATTGACTGACAAGACCGTACACTGAAGAGTAAGATAAGAAAAAGTATTCCATTACGAATATCTTAGAATGGGGTGGAAATACAAAGCCTTGCGCTAGTACTTCCGGAGGTAAATCCGCTCACTTTAATGTGAAGAAGCGTGCCTTTCTCTTCAGAGCACAATGCTCTCTTGAGACCTCACCGAGTACAAAACGCAGATAACCTTAGAGCCTCTACCAGGTACAGTATATGAAAATATCTTACTCCTGTTATCTATTCTATGCTTAATTCCTTTGTTCTGGAATAACCATAAAAAAGTTGAAATATAAAGCTTTGAAGCTAATATATGCATCTTTCTAAAGCACGTTAGACCTGCATTCAGTAATCAACACGAATTATCCTAGTAAAAGTAGGAACAAAACCTTCAATTTTCCATGCGTAACATTTGTAGGGTAGTTCCAGACTGGTTAATGGCTACATGACATGCGACCATGCAAGTTTAACAGAGGAAGTGCTGCTCTCTAATGACGGAATAAGTAGTGTGGCAAGAACCATATGTCAATTCGCGTAATTAAATTCACAGTGCATTCCCAATAAAAAGTCGACTGTCGAAAATTTGTAGATACAAGCCTGCTCCTAAATTGGGGATTATAAAGTTCACTGTAGTCAAATAATATGGAAACCAGTGACAAATCATGAGCGTGCCACTGGGACTGCTGGAACCATCTGGCTCACTTTACTTTTCAAGGCAATGGGATAGGAAAGACCTAGGAGCTGGAAGGAAGCGGCCGTGGCCTTAATTAAGGTACAGCCCCAGTATTTGCCTGGTCTGAAAATGGAAAACCACGGAAAACCATCTTCGGGGCTGCCGACAGTGGGATTCGAAACCGCTATCTCCCGGATGCAAGCTCACAGCCGCGCACGGCCAACTCGCCCGGTCCCCATATTGCTAAAGTCACTTTGCATCTGGTTACACTTGTTCTCAACCTATTTAGGACCGGGCGGGTTGGCCGTGCGCGTAGAGGGGGGTTTCACACCATGCAAATGCTGGGGCTGTGCCTTCATTAAGACCAAGGCCGCTTCCTTCCCACTCCAAGATCTTTCCTATTCTATTGTCGCCATAAGATCTATCTGTGTCGCTGCGATGGGACAGGGAGGGGCTAGGAGTAGGAAGGAAGCGGCCGTGGACTTAATGAAGGTACAGCGCTAGCAATTGCCAGGTGTGAAAATGGTAAACCATGGAGAACCATCTTTACTGCTGCCGACGTTGGAGTTCGAACCCACTACCTCCCGAATACTGAATACTGGCCGCACTTAAGTGACTCCAGCTATTGAACTCGGTGGATTATGAAACTACGTCTGTGACGTACCAAACTTCGTCGGTAATGTAAATATAGCAATATTTGACCTCTTTAGAACAGTCCTCATTTGTGGGAAGCTTCCTTCCAAAGGTACCAAATCCAAACGTAAACCTCTGCACGAGAGAAAAAACGCTCAGTGTAAAATTTCAATTATAGATTTATTTTAACACTTTTATTATGTTCAGATAAAATGAATACACAATCGTCCGAATCCTTGGCTGGATGGTCATCATTGAGACCTTCGGTTCACAGGATCCCGGGTTCGATTCCATGCCTGGTCGGATATTTAAATCGCGTATGATTAATTATTCTGTCCCAGAGTCTAGTTGTTTGTGTTTGTCCCAACACTCTGTACTTCATGTTAAAACACCACACCGCACCACACTACCAACCACCACAGAAACACGCGATAGTGTTTACATCCCTCCCCATACGATTGACGTCACGAAGGGTATCCGGCCATAAAACAGGGTCATAACAAGTACAACACAGTTCTTAACCGTGACCCTGCAGGGTGTGGAAAAAGCGGTGGAAGGAGACGAATTAATTATTATTAAAAAGTGCATCGCAATTGGGCAGTGTCCTGTTTTCAATGATCCCTTACAGTAGTGTGATAATAAAGTAAAATTGAAACATAATCACCCAACAACAACAACAACAAGAACAAGAGTACAACAAACAATTCATGGTAAGAAAATATTACAAGAAATACTACTTGTTTAACATTCTCAATCCAGCTTCATCACATAGAAGTTCACACACAACTTTAGCATTTCCAATAATACATTACTATACAAAGTATTTATGTTAATCCTTCTGAAGTTCAAGAAATATTCACGGGGATAGGATGGATTTAGTACTTTTTGGCACTGAATCTCTAAATAGTACCATCTGAAAGGCATAGATTTCACTGCAGTCATCAGAAAATTGACTGTATTTAAATACACAGATTAGTTAAATAATATTAAATTAAAGCATGCCCTGTTTGACATGTATTTCGGTGCCATTGATGATTCATTTTTCCGCATACAGGATATTCATGATCTTGGCAGTGGCAGTACAAGTGACTCCAGTGTCAAAGCGTGTCTGGAACGAAAGGTGCAAAGCGAGAAGAGAAACTAGTTTACTGTACCGTTCTCAATGGCGGGGAATGGCGACCGAAAATATGTTCAAGCGCTATACTCATCGCAGGGTGCTTCGTATTTGGGAAAACATTTTGTTTTGGAGCGTTACATACGGTTTCCTCGGCCCTAGGGAACCAATTTACTTTCACATGTGGAAAACGTCAAAAGGAGCTGTTGCTTGTGCCATCTGTCCAGATAAAGGTCTGATGTAGCACCACTTTCTCCCCTGCCCTGTGCCAAATTATTCATTTCTACGTAATTACTACACCTTACATCTACTATAAACTGTCTGCCATCCTACCATTCTTAGCACCTATACTTCCCTCTAAAACTAACCTAATTGTCTTAAGATGTGTATCAGTATACCTATGCTTCTGGTTAAAATTAAACAAATCGTTCTCCTCTTATCAATTATTCAGTATCTCTTCATTCGCAATTAGACCAATCCATTTAAACATCAGTAGACCTTTATAACACCACAATCCAAATTGTTTAGATACACACATTTAAATAATTCTTATTACAGTCAATTCATATTAGCAGCTTCGGACGAACGTACTGTATATTTTCAATAATCATCTGAATTTTTAATTTTCTAGAGTGGTACCATTAGGAAAGAAAGCTTCTCATATAAGACTACAACTTCAAAGACGATGTTCAGACTTTGCATTCCGATACCATTATGCTAACTGGTGTAATCGTGCAAAGAGCAGAATAACGCATTAAGCTATTATAATATGGCCCTAAGAAGGAGAGACTGCATATATGGAAACTGATGCAATTCTACTTTGTACAGTGTCAGATTAAATTTACCGAATACCGGGCGAGTTGGCCGTGCGGTTAGGGGTGCGCAGCTGGGAGCTTCCATCCGGGACGTAGTGGGTTTGTGCCCCACTGTCGGCAACCCTGAAGATGGTTTCCCGTGGTTTCCCATTTTCACACCAGGCCTTACCGTAATTATGGCCACGGCCACCTCCTTTCAATTCTCAAGCCTTTCCCATCCCATCGTCACCATAAGACCTATCTGTGTCGCTGCCACGTAAAGCAAATAGCAAAAAACAACATATAGAAACTGCATTTATGTGCCATTTTCTCTGTCAGCAGTGAATATTCTGGAGCAAAAATGGACGCTATAACGCGAGGACGTTAAAAAATAACACTCTAATATAATCGTAAATGTCGAAAAGACCATACTTTTACCAGGTACAAGCAGATAAATAACGTATAGGAGGCACTGAAAAACAATGAAAGATGGAATGTTGTTAAAAATTTATTATTAAGAAAATTCATTCAAGAAGGGATCTACAGCAGATTGACACAAAAAGATTATAGTAAGAAAAGAAGGTTTTTAATTGAAGAATAAATACGAATATTCAGCGGAGAAATCCTGCGAGACGACTTCCGTAAATTGATAAATTAAAACAGAACAGCTGGACAAGATCGTTACGTAATCAATTACGTCACGAGACACCAAAAGGAAGAAGTACCCAGCATCATGATTTATTCTCAATAAAATAAGAAGACCAACAAACAACGATTAGAAACGAGCTATAGGAAATTAAATCTCATTATAATTGAAGCTTTGATAACCATATCAGTAATCTGCAAGGCTAAAGTTAGGAGAAGCATTAGTAGCAACACATTTCTAAATCATAGAAGGCTCTGTACTCTAAGATGACGAAACTGACCATCTTAATATTGCACCCGACAGGTGCATGATCCAAGGACCTTTGGTTAAGACTGGTCATTTAAATTGCAGACGCAATGCTATTTGTGGAAAGGAATATCGAAGTTAGTTGATTTCAATATCATTGAGACCGATAAAATAAGTCTACAAAATTTATTCTACAGAATTATATTATTTGCGATCTATTGTGCAACATCTTTCTTTGTCCAGCGGGGAGCCCGCAGCAGAGCCAAGCCCGTCAAGTCTTGGGTAGGGCTGGAATCTGTGGTTCACCATGACGTAACTTGAGAAGTCATCCCTCCCTCACGACCACGTAAGCGAGGGGAGGCAAACTTTTTCGAAACGAAATATAGGAGCCATCTTTAATTCAGCCTAGACAACTTGTTTGTCTACGATGTGAAAATTAATGAAATCTGAATTCTGGAGTCGCCTTGGGATTTAAAAGAGATAACTGTAATTGGAGTGTCTAATGTCCTGTTACTTGATAACTTTCGGATTGAGAAAAAATACTGTGTTATTTCTGCGTGGAAAAGTACCAGTGGCCATCTGGTTAGTGTCATCACGCCTCCTTGATGCGGGCGTTCACCCTAGTGTGGAAGGGGAAGCAGAAAAAACTTCAATTAATTACAGGAGATCCTACGAAGAATAATCGTACGGATACGTCTCAATCACATGGATATCCATTGAAATATTTAGTTAGGGAGTGTTTCAATTTAAGATGGTTTGTTTTGATCAGTTTATGCACGATTTAATTATGATTTACTGTAAGTACCGTGTGACAATTTAATTAAGGCATAAATACGAGTTAATAAGCGTGTGGATATTGTATGATAATTTTATTACCGTGTGACAATTTAATTACGGCGTGATTATGAGTTAATTATCATGCAAATATTTAATTATAAGTTAATTACCGAGTGAATGTTTGATTGAGCTAATTACCGTGTGAATATTTAGTTGAGTTAATTACTGTGCGAATATTTAATTATATGTTGATTAGCGTGAGACGATTTGATTATAAATAAATTGTGTGTTAACTATAAATTAATTAAGGTTAAATTATGAGTTAATTACCGTTTGATTACTTAATTACATTGTAATTATGAGGAAGTTCCCGTGTGATGATCTGGTATGATCTAATTGCCAGGTAAATCACGTAGGAAGAGAGTGAAGAGTTGAAACCAATAATAAAGATAATAATAATAGTAGTAATCGTGCAAATATTAGTATTATAGAACCGGTGTCTTGCTGTGAGATAGGTGTGATATTTAAAGTCATGGTTTGACTATGAGAAATGTATGTGTTGAATCGAAGTGATTTATCGGAAGTCGATGCGGTTTGGTTAATGAGAAATAGACCTCAGTTTATTGAAAATGTACCTCGGGACGAGGTGTTTTTAAAGAAATGGCTTGTTATGCCTGGGGAGGTCGAGGATAATGACCACCCGTGTTGGGGGGTGGAAACGTTTGACCTTGCGCCAGACGTGTTTTTGTGAGTGTCTCGCTTCTGAGGGAGGGAGCGTTTGGCTAAGGAAAGAAGGCCTGAATGAATTGGCTAATAATTGGAAATATACAACACGCCAGAATGATGTATTCGCTGATAAATGATTGGCACTAATATTTGTTAGATTATTATTATTATTATTATTATTATTATTATTATTATTATTATTATTATTATTTATTCATTTATTTATTTGATTATAATTGAGCTAGGATGTTCAGTGCCACGTGTTCATCTCTGGGGTCTTCAGTTCAGTCCTCTACGTAGGCATTGGTGTTCCACAGTGCTGGAGTGAAGGATGTGTGCCTCACGTGGTTATTGTGCATAATGTGTGACCCTTTATATTGTTTTATGTGGCATGTTGTGACTGTAATTAGCGTCGGCGATGGTTCATCCCATCGGCACGGCGAATTGTGTTCCATAGACGGTTTGGTTCGAACCCGGGTGTATGATCTACATCTGTATAATTTGTTTTTATGATATTCCGCTGGAGAAATAATTGTGTGCTTTTAGAATAGGGAACACTCAGATCTGTTGCATGATTGGCAATGTCATTTGTCAGTAATGAGATATAGCCTCAGTATTCATGGTAAATGTTTCCGTTCACGTGGTGTCATGCATATCGCTTCGCGATAAATAATACTCGCATCTATTATACAAGATTACAAGTCCATAAATGATCCACAACTAATATCAATAAACAATGAACTTCATTTGTGTATTTATGCGTCTTCACCACAGTCATCAGGATTTAATAAACCTTTTGAATTAACTTAAATTCTATACGAATGTGTTCTCATTATAGTTTGGTATGCCCCGTTTCTCCTACCCTATATGCCGCTAAGTTAATTTAAGATATGCGCCTATTTATTTTACCCAGTAACGCCCTGTAGATTTCTCGCCGGAGCCACTTTTTGGGTAGGAGGCGGGTACAATATATGTTTCTGTTTCAACTGCGCAAGAAATGGCCTATGCCATCTGCTAAGAAGACTGAGGCAAAGGCTGCCTGGCGATGGGGACTTGAAGCCGACAAACCTATTCCCTCATGACCGTGCTGGAGCAAAGACCTACCCAGAAGTTCCCGGAGGCTAATACGATGTCGCAATCGCAGGACAGCATGTCCTAAGCAGTTGGACATACACAGCAACGAGGGAAAACAGTATGAAAGTATAAGTTCATTAAAGTATACTTTCTGTAAGTAACTTAAATATCATGTTTTTTAGGAAGTGTCAGTTTCTATACTCATGAAATATATATGCGTAGTGCTGTCGTGAATTATATTCAAAGGAAGTGATGTCACGCGAAAAGGCAATCGATCCAATAACATAGGAGGTTATTAGGTAGTCATCTGACCACAATGACAAGTTCTGTGAGTTAGAATATATTTAACCAGTGATAACCAAACCATGCGTTCGTAATGCAATCAATATTGAGTGAAGAGGTTACGTCACTTCAGCTGTTGATATGATATGACGTTGTGGTTAATGTTAAGAATATATTAGGACATTATACTACGAAATGGAGTTGATGTAATGCCATATACGGGTTATATCGAGGTCATGGAAAGACATATGAAGAAAATAAGAGGAATCTGAAGAAAATTGAGAACAGAATGGAATATTTAAGTGGATGAATAGTAATTATGTAGTCATATGCGTTAAAGTAAGGTAGATTATTGTGGTTATTGTAATGAAGAGTGAAATATGAGATGTGAAATATGAATAATATGATATATAAGTGAAGAATGGTCGGGTAATAAGAAGAGTGGTGATGATTATGTTTTCATTGAGATTGAAGAGTTGAATATTTTATTGACGATGTTAAATTAGTTGACGCACTTTAAAGTTGAGAATAGTTAAATGTGATTCCATAGCGCATATTAATCCTTCAGTATTCCATATATAACACAAAATACTATCTATATAACGTGCATATTTTGGTTACATACCTGTAGATCATAAAAACAAATCCACATAGGGAAGATAATACGAACATAGCCTATATTGTCCTGAATTTCTAACCACAAATATTTTTACTCAAATAAAGAGAGTTAGGAGGCTTGTTTGATTATGCTAAATGGTATCACTGGAGAGAATATCTGTAATTGAAGGATGTCGGCATGGATTTGTGGATTCTTCTTAGATGTCAGACTACCGAATTTCAAGAAGAATAACATTAAATAGATGTCAGGTGTAACTGATAACAATGTCAGATCACATACGATAAATACATTGGGACTTAACTTAATTTTGGAAATTGATATTTATTTTTGATGAATAACTTAAGTAATTAGCAGTAATGGCGATTTCGGATATTTTTAGAACAAAATGATTATTTAATGAATTATCATAATATCTTTTCTGCCTGAAGTGTGAATGTTAGGGATATGCACTATGAAATATTCGAATTTTACGAGAATTTTTCATGAATGAGAAGATTGATTTACATGGATGAGATGATTAATATTTTATTTTTGTGATAGTTAACAAGCATGATGGTTGTGACAGTGAAATATTAAGAGCTAATTACAGGCAAAGCTAACTGAAATCCTATGAATTGATTGGCAAATATAATATATACAAATTAAGTGGAAAATTTAAGAAACTAGGTTCCGTAAAGACAAAAGCAAGAATGTGAAACGTGACTTCATGTTTGATGAACTATATCAAATAATGAGCATCTGAAACATTTTCTATATCCCAATGAAAACATGTACTGTATATAACATGAATTATTTTAAAATTAAAGGGAAGGCCTTTTTAAATGTTTTGTGAATAATAAGTAGATTCAAAGTCAGATGATGACATAATTAGATTCTTTCCATGATATTAGGTTTCTCAAATCATTTTTGAAGATCTTTTTAATTTAATAAAGTAATGTTTGATGAAGTTTATCTATTCTTTCAATGACTACTGAGGTTAAGCATGTATTTATAAGTGAACCTAGGCTAAGAATCGTAGAAATTTTTGACGAAATAACCGAATCGCGAGATGGAGACGTCCAGTACTTAGATATAATGTAAATTCAGCCGTTTATCTTGTTTGACTACTCTCGATCAGAACTCATGACCCCAATTCGACACTGACTGAAGATTAACAAAAATTTCCAGCAGGTCTGGCTCTTATTGCGACTCGACCGTGACGCGGGAACGGCGCATTTAAATACGCTCAGGCATAGCATATACATGTGGTGAATTTAATCAGATGATTTTAATTTAATTTCATTTTAGTTTCAGTCTAATCGGGCGAGTTGGCCGTGCGGTTAGGGGAGCGCGGCTGTGAGCTTACATCCGGAAGACAGTGGGTTCGAATCCCACTGTCGGCACCCCTGAAGATGTTTTTCTGTGGTTTTCCATTTTCACACCAGGCAAATGCTGGGGCTGTACCTTAATTAAGGCCACGGTCGCTTCCTTCCATCTCCTAGGCCTTTCCTAACCCATCGTCGTCATAAGGCCTATCTGTGTCCGTGCGACGTAAATCCACTAGCGAATAAAAATGTCAATTAAAGTGCTTGTAATAGTGAATTGGTTATATCACGTGTTCGTTTTGTGTTATCTATAAGGCAATGAACACTTTGAAACTTTAAATCAGAGCATTGGACGATTGTATATTGTAATTTCCATATAATAACATAACATTTGATGGTTGCTATTTGAGCTTCTGGTTTTATGACCTAACAAACAGATAGGGTAAATGAATTACTCCAAATGGAGTAATGCGTTTATACAATAATTAAACAACGTTTCAATTCAAACATTACATGTCGACAAATGCGTTTAATGTCTCTGAAAGGATTTGAAAAGTGACGTATTTCAAAGGCATATTTAGAAGACGGTTCCGACAGTAATTCCAATAGCATCTGACTACGAACTATCAATATCCCTCGTATTTTAACGACGTATACCTCGCTGACCTTTGTTTAAGTCACATAATGCTCACTAGTTATATATATAGCGTGAGAAAACAATAGTTTGGCGATACGAAAAGCTTTTTATCTCCATCGGATTATGAATAAATAAACTCTGTTATGGAAAGACATTTGCAGAATTTATACTTAGTGCTCTATTTTAACATCCACAGTTCTATCTGTAAGTCTATGATATCAAGTATATACATCTGTCAGAACTTATAACCGGCCATACAAATTGTGAATAATTCCCTTGTGTGTTGATTATTTCTTCCACTTACAACTTGAAACAGTACATAGTATGTAAGGGAAGAGTTCTTATGCCACTTGGGTATGTAAGCAAGGATACTTCCCTCAAGCGTTCTGGACAATACCCTGGTGACTAAGGCCAATACCAAATTCTCAGGCTGTAGTTGTTAAGCTTATGAGAAAATGGCGATTTAAGTGAAAATTCGTAAATATGTTTCCGTTGACTTAAATTAAAATTCATGCTAAATTTAACACGCGTGATCACTCCTCTCGGAAGATCTAATTTATATATACCCTGATATCCATTTTGCCCGTTTATTAATATGTTTACTGATGTAGTGATGGGGTTAGGGAACTGAATGATCGTGGACATCTCGTTCTCTGACTATTGGTACTATACAGCATACACTGTTAATGTTTTGGCTGTACTAGTGATGGGTCTGTGTATCATTAGAACTTGAAATATTTTCAGTATTCATGAAATGAAATTCGCGCGAAACTACACAGCCACTTAATAGTAAATGACTCTCAGTCAGGTCCATGAAAGTTGTTTGTTTCAATCATTAGTCACGGCGCTAGCTGCAGTTGGCATTTAATTTCCACGTAATTTAGACTAAAAGAGGTACTTGAGTTTCGTGCTCTTCAGAATCCTTTGTCGCGCCTCTTCTGACCCATTAAGCGTGTGCAAGCAAGAGGAGGCGTCTCGTGCCGAGTAATGGCCTGCTTTTCAGGCACGCTCACAGAATTTAGATTCCAATTGCCTGTGATCGATTGAATACTGAAATAGGAGCCTTTTAAAATACTTACCCTTCATGGACAGGCTCTTAAAAATGTTCCGAAGTCAAATTTCAAACCATACGTCCATGGGTCAAACGAAGGCATTCAAGGGAATACTTCGATATTTCACTATCCTTCATCGTTGTGTCTCCTATACAATTTGTAGTATTGTGTAAAATTCATACACTTACGGAAAAGTGATTGAGGTATCGTCCAATTTCTTAAATCCTTTCATCATTACGGGAACATACTTTCACTGACATATTAAACCAGGTTTCATTTGATTATATTATCTTTCACCCATGTCTCATTTCAATACTTGTGTTATATCAGCTGACAATAATTTGCCGTCGTTCCGAATGCAAATGTAAGAAGAAAAATAAATGCATACCAGTCTTTTTATACAGACAAAGCGTCCGTACAACTTATTCGTAAGCCTTAAATTCAATTCCTTGTCCGCCTCTAAGGTTAAATGGTTAGCGTTCTGGCCTTTGGTCATGGGGGCCGAGATTCTATTCCCGACATGCTCGGGAAATTTAATCACCATTAGTTAATTCCGCTAGCACTGGAGCTGGATGTATGTGTCGTCTTCATCTTCATTTCATCCTCATCACGACCCGCAGGTCGCGTACGGACGTCAAATCAAACGACCTGCACCTGGCGAGCCGAACATGTCATAGGACATTCCCGGCACTAAAAGCCATACGCCATTTCATTCTATTTAATTCCTGATCTGCAGAAATAAACGTCGTTACTGAATCTTCTAGCGTCAACTGTGGAGCTGCTGATTATGAGAGCCGAGGATTTATGTTTGAAATTCAACGTGCATTCCACTCTATGTGCGGCATTTCGCCAGGAAACAGTTCTCTCAGGTTAAAGGCGCGTCATACGCAGCGAGAGCCACGGATTATTGCTAATAAGTTGATCAATCTGGATTATTATTAATATTACTACTACTACTATTATTATTATTATTATTATTATTATTATTATTATTATTATTATTCTTTCTTCGTTTCGGCCTGCTGTGGACTACGTTATTTCAACCGTTTGCATCCTTGAGCTTTAATTCTTCCCCAGTACTCACGCATTCTCTTTCTGTGAGCCTCCTTCCTTTCATCAGTCCACTTCTTGCCTGTTTTCAACTTTGGCCTTTCTTGGAACCTCTTGTATCCCTGGAGCTTTTTCTGGAGAGGAGCACGTTTCTGGATGTCTTCGAGTGTGATTCCTATTTCTTGAAGGTCTTCTTCAACTTCGATAAACCAGGGTCCCTTGGTTTTCTTGTTAAGAAAGTAGGAAAAGATCCTATTGGTTTGTCTCTGTGTGCTCATGTGTGCTATATGGCCATAAAAATTAATCCCGCTTTTCCGAATCGTGTCCGTTATCCTCTCCATATGCTGGTACAGATCGCTGTTGTGTCGTCTCCTGTACTCACCATTTTCTTTGATTGGTCCAAGAATCTTTCTCAGGATTTTTCTTTCTTTAGCTTCTAGCTTCTCCATCAGACCTTTTCTGTTCATTGCAAGGCATTCTGCTGCGTACAGTGCTTCCGGGCGTACAACCGAACAATAATGCCTAAGCTCGGCGTTGAAGGACACTGATCTTTTGTTGTAGACATTCCTAGACAGCTGATATGCCACCTCCATCTTGTTGATTCCGCACACGATTGCTTCTTTCTCAGAGTTGTTAGGTACTATCCACTCGCCTAAGTACTTAAACTTTTCCACCTGCTTGATTTTTCTCTGTTCCACAATGAGCTCTCTGGGGGCTGGCTTGATGTTGGTTATAAACTCTGTTTTTTGGAAAGAGATTTGGAGGCCAGCTTTTGCTGCTTGGATTCTCAGTTGGTTAATTTGTTTTTCAGCAGTATCTAGGGAATCAGAAAAGATCGCTAGGTCATCTGCAAAATCTAGGCAGTCTATGGTAAGATCATCTTTCTTATATCCTATTCTAAGGCCATTCTCAACCTCTTCCTTGCACATCTCCTTGCGCCATTCCCGAATGATTTTCTGCACAGCGCAGTTGAAGAGAACCGGTGATAGTCCATCCCCTCGCCTAACACCAGTCTTGATTTCAAAGACGTTCGAAATTTCTCCCCTGAATTTCCCCCTGGACGTAGTGCTGGTTAAGGTCTGTTGAATGATAGCTCTCGTTTTGTTGTCTAAGCCCATTTCCTTCAGAATGCGGAGGAGTGTGTGTCGGTCTATGGAGTCGTAGGCTTTTTGGAAGTCAACAAAAGTAACTACAAAATTCTTATTCCTGGATTTTAGGTACGACAGGACAGACTTAAGGTTCATGATTATTATTGCTGGGGTATGGGTAGTGCTGAGTAATGACATTCAGAGCACGACTAGTGCATCTGGGTGTTATGAAAGGTGCTGCTCATAGGGTCAGTCGTGCTGCAATAGTACTTTCTGACCCAGTGAGAAAGCAATGGCAAACTACCTCACTCCTCATCTTGCCTAGTACGCCTCATTTTAGTGCTGCCATTGGTTTTTGGGGTTTCCTTATAACCGCATAACCTTTGGTGGTGCTATTTGAGGATCCAACCAGCCTCTGGGCTGATGACCTAACAGACAGACAGTCCCTTCTGAACTACGTCTTATTCCAATGATGCCCTTATCCAACCAGGAGTAAGCTTTATTTTTACTTGTAAATCTTTATATATAAAAGCTAGCAAATGTCCTCGTGCTTAGCCACGGTATTCTACATTTATACGGACATCGAAGTAAATGAATGTACATGCAGTAAATACGAGTGTTTTAAATTGCACATCTCTTAGCGTTATCCGATAAACAGCATGGGAAGGTCCCCCAACGTTGTTTTCAGTGTTAAGTGTGAGTTGCGGAGTTGTGATGATAACGGCAGGCTGACTTGCCTACTGCCATTCACAATCGAGTTGGGAAGTTTATATTATAATGGCAGGCCCCATTGCGTACTGAGCGGTCACAAACGATCTGGAGAGTTTTCGTTACAATGGCAGGCACACTTTCCTAGTTCCAGACAGATTGCAGTTGAAGATTTCTTATTATTATAATCGCAGGCGACTTTCCTACTGACAGTCGTAATTGAGTTGGGCTGTTATCATTATAATGGTAGGCTACGTTTCCTACTGCCAGCCAGCTTACTGAAAGTAACACCAATTTGGTGAGTTTCCATTAAAATACCAAGACACTATACCTAATGCCAGTTACATTTTAGATGGTTACATTTGTTTATAATGCGGACACCCTTGCCTAGAGCCAAACACAATCGGGTGGGGGAGATTTGAACAACATTTCATGCTCCCTTTCATTCTGAAAGTCAAATCAAGAAGGGAATTATCCATTACAATGGTAGGCCCTCCTTACTTATGCCAGTTATACAGGAGTTGGAGAAGGATCCCATTCCTACAGTCATTCATAGTCGATGTGGGGAGTACTAATTACAATAGCAGACACACCCTTCCTTGATCGCTACAAATCGACATCAATGATTATACAGATCGACATACGAAAGTATATGCATGTTTTAAAATTTCAGATCTTCATTTACAAACTAACTGCTGCTAATCGGTACGTCATATCGACAAACGAATTGTACAATAAGACGCCGTATTTAGCGGTCTAAATGGATTGTCCTATTACATTTTCCCGTATTTCATCTATTCATGTGTCCGATTAAGAAACCTTGAATAGGGTGAAATTTGGATAAGATCGTCTCACAGTGCATTACTTTCCGCATAATTACGTGACAGCTACAAACGTAGCATTTGGTTCACGTACGCCTGCAGGGTGGGCCAATTTTCGTGTAAAATTTGGTGATTCTATCTTTCCTGTAAGTAATTCAAAGTATGATTTATCCGTGTAAAAACCGCAAAACTTACTTATAATCGTTATATAGAGACAAATGTAACTTATAAGGGATAGAGATACGACAAAAGTCATAGAACCAAAGTTGTAGACCACTCCAATTGAACGGAGATTATGCCATCCGTTTTGTGATACGACATACCGTTTAACCGCGAAATACTCCGAAACGAAGGTCTGCAAACAAACAAACAAACAAACAAACAAACAAATAGACAGACAACAAAGCTAAAAAATATGCAGATGGTCATTATTACACCTGAAATGGATAAATGTACTGAAATTTCGCCAAGATAGTCAATGCACTCGTTTGTAAATGCAGACCTTCATTTCGGGATTTACTGTACTGTTCCTAAACGGTATATCATATCAACAGATGGTTTGCACCATCGGATGCTACTTTTATCGCTCTACGTGTTTGGTCGTAAAACATTTTCTCGTATCTCCCATATTTATGGGTTCGATTTAGTGGGTTGGGTACGTTTTTAACACTTAACATTGTTTTTCGCATACTTATGTGGAAGCTAGAATCATGAAATTTGGCTCACATATAGCCACTGTCCGTGTCAATGCGCATGCCAAATTCGATGACCTTTTCCTCTAAGTATGTCAACTATGAAATATACGTGTAAAAAAATTACGTACAATCGAGAAATAGAGCCAAATCTAACATATAAGGGAGATACGGACGACCAAATATCATAGGACCAAAGTTGTAGATCACTCCAAATTTAATATATATGGGAGACACAGACGACAAAATGTCATAGGACCAAAGTTGTAGATCACTCCAAATTGAACGGAGATTGTGGCATCCGTTTTGTGATAAGACTTGCTGTTTAGTCTCGAAATATCTCTAAACGAAGGCCTGCACCGTCATTAAAATTACCTCCATATTTCGATATTCTTCAGGGATAAATGCGAAAAATTTGAAGATTTTGGAAAATTTCCGTCGATTACAGGCTTAAACGTATAATTTTTCCACATTTCAATTTTCTAGTTCGTCTTGTTGATTATTCCGCAATCTTGATTTCGGTGGAGGGGGTCAAAATTAGGACTGTCAGGAAACTAAAGCTAAAACCTATGCAGATGATAATTATTACCCCTTAATCGGATATCTGTACGAAAATTTCGCCAAAATAGTCAATGTAGACACACACAGTTGTTTCGATTTTATTTATATAGGTAGATAAGGAATCTGCTCCCCGTACAACACCTTTTGGGATATGTCCGTCGGACTAAGCCTATAAAACCGATCGTGCATGATATCTCCGTTATTAATCATCCTATTGAAAGAACGGACATGAAAAAATGTTTTATAAAAGGAGTTCCATCAAGCTTGGTCGATTTACAGTCAGGTTGGTCCTGTATATATTGTAAAAATCACTGTTTCTGTTCCTTATAAACCTCCATTCTGGGAATCTGAAATGTTATGGACCATAAAACCTATCTTTGGACAGATGGATGCTAAATATAAAGTTTAGTTGAAATATATTCAATATTTTTCCTGTTATAAGATAAGCTTTACAAGCACCCGCTTTTGAGTTAAGTCCGCTGGGACTTGTGCTGAAACACCGTCCGTTAATGATATCTCCCTTCTTAATCCTCCAATCGAAATGATGCACATGAGAAAAAAGGATTAGAAAATAGGTTTCCATAAAGGATGGTAGATTTCCATTAAATACTCTTTTGTTATTTGATTTGAGTTGCACCGACACAGATAGGTCTTATGGCGACGATGCGATAGGCCTAGGAACAGCAAGGAAGCGACCATGGCCTTCACTAATGTACAGCCCCAGCATTTGCCTAGTGTGAAAATGGGAAACCACGGAAAATCATCTTCAGGGCTGCCGACATTGGAGTTCGAACCCACTATCACCCGGATGCAAGCTCACAGCTGCGCGCCCCTAACCGCACGGCCAACTCGTCCAGTATTTCCATTAATTTTGGATGTGCGTATTTTGTGTGAGAGCAAAATCATGGTTTCGATTTCGGATAAACCCCCAGTAAATTTAGGTATTCAGAAATAATATTGGCCCTAAAATCTGCCCTATGACAGGTGTGCTCTATATATCAAGTTTGGTAGAAATATATCCAGTAGTTTTCAAGTTATACGAACTCAGACAAACAAACACCAAAGCTAAAACATACGCGGATGGTCATTATTACACCTGAAACAGATAACTGTACGAAAATTTCTCCATAATAGTCAATGTAGAGACACACTGTCGTTACGATTTTATTTACTGCTACTGCTACTAAAATGTTTTAATTCCTCCCCTGAAGTGTTGGCGGGCCTCTTAGAGGGTAACGTTGTCTTTCAGGCCGGGAGATTTGTTGCGGTGCAGAAGATGCATGGAAAAGGGTAGGGGATTGGCGGCCGTGGCCTATACTAGGAACTGTCTCGGCATTCGCCTTAGTGGAGGAGCATGGAAAACCACGGAAAGCCATTCTCAGGACAGCCTACGGCCCTGTCTCGTCTCCCGCATGAAGAGGCGTAGAGCCACGGTATAGCTGTGGCCATCCCCCGTCTGCTCGGTTGATTTTATTTATATAGACTAGCAAATGTACCCGTGCTTCGCTACGGTATTCTACATTGTATACGGATATGGACGTAAATACTGTGCGTGCAGCAAATGAGATTGTTTTAAAATTGCATGTCTCTTAGCCTTATCCGAGAAATAGCATGGGGAGGTCCACATATGTTGTTTCCAATGTAAAGTGAGGGTTGCGGAGTTGTGATGATAACGGCAGGCTCACTTGCCTACTGCCATTCACAATCGAGTTGGCAAGTTTACATTATAATTGCAGGCCCCAATGCCTACTGCGCGGTCACAATCGATTTGGGGAATTTTAGTTACAATGGCAGACCCATTTCCTACTTTCAGACAGGTTACAGTTGAGGAGTTTTTATTATAATACCAGGCAACTTCTTTACAACCAGTCAAAATTTAGTTGTGCAGTTATCATTATAATGACAGTCCCTTTTTACTGCTGCTAGCCAGCTTACTGCCAGTCACACAGAATTAGTGAGTTTCCATGAAAATAGCAGGCCACTATGCCTAATGCTAGTCAAATTTCAGATTGGAACATTTGTTTATAATGGCGGGCACCCTGGCCTAGAGCCAAACACAATAGAGTAGGGGACTTTCGAACAAAACTGCATGATCCCTTGCCTTCTGCAAGACAAATCGAAAAGTGAATTATTCATTAAAATGGTAGGCCCTCCTTACTAATGCCAGTTACACAGGAGTTGGAGAAGGACCCCATTCCTACTGCCAGCAGTCAAAGTCGGTGTAGGGAGTACTAATTACAATAGCAGACACATCCTTTCTCGATCGCTACAAATCGACATCAACGAATATATACAGATGGGCATACGAAAGTATATGAATGTTTACAATATTGCAGACCTTCATTTACAGATTAACTGCTGCTAAACGGTACGTCATATCGACAAAGGATTGTACCGTAAGGTGCAGTATTTAGCGATATAAATGGCTGGTCCTATGATATTTTCTTGCATCTAATCAATTCATGGGTCAGATTTAATCAGAAACGTTGAATAGGTTGAAATTTGTGTAAGAATATCTTACATTGCATTACTTTTCGGATAATTATGTGACATAGCATTTGGCTCACATATGGGTACTGGATGGGCCAATGTTCGTGTAGTGTTTGATCATACTATCTTTCCTGTAAGTGATTGAAATTATGCACATGAGAAGAAAAGGTTTAGAAATTAATTTCCATTAAGGCAGGTAGATTTCCATTAAGTTTGGTTGTGTGTATTTTGAGGGAGTGCAAAATCACGGTTTCGGTTTCACATAAACCCCCAATTAGTTCAGGGATTTAGAAACAATATTTGCAGTAAAACATCCCCAAAGGACAGGTGGGTTCTAAATATGAAGTTTGGTGGAAATATATCCAGTAGTTTTCAAGTTAGAGAAAGACAAACAGACCAACAAACAAACAAACAAAGAAACAAAGAAACAAACAAACAAACAAAGAAACAAACAAACAAACTAACAAACTAACCAACAGACACCAAGGAAACCTACCCTCGGACAGATGGATGCTATATATAAAGTTTGGTTCAAATATCTTGTTAGTTTTCAAGTTGTAAGAATTACGCTTTAAAAGCACCCGCTCTTGCGTTAAGTCCGCTATGGATTTGTACCGAAAAACGGTCCGTTAATGATATCTCCCTTACTAAATCCTGTTATCGAAATGATGCACATGAGAAAAAAAAGTTTAGAAATTAATTTTCATTAAGGCAGGTTGATTTCCATTAAGTTCGGTTGTGTATACTTTGAGGGAGTGCAAAATCACGGTCTCGGTTTCATAAAAATCCCCACTCAGTTCAGGGATTTAGAAACGATATTTGCGCTAAAACCTACCCAAGGACAGGTGGATTCTAAATATGAAGTTTGGTGGAAATATATATTTAGTAGTTTTCAAGTTATAGAAGGACAGACAAACAGACACCAAAGCTAAAAATGATGCAGATGGTCATTATTACACCTGAAACGGATAACTGTACGGAAATTTCGCCAAAATAATCAATGTACAGACACACAGTCGTTACGATTTTATTTATATAGATGACGGATAAACATGAGCACGTTGAAAAGTACAGACTTCCACTTCGAGATTCATATCTCCTAAACGGTTTTTGATATTAAGAAACAGTTTGCGCCATCAGACGCCTCATTTATCGCTCTACATGTTTGTTTCTAACCCATATCGTCGTATCTCCCATATTAAGGGGGTAAATTGAGTTCAAATTTTGAATAAGGTGAAATTTGGGTGCATTTTTAACATTTTACATTACATTTTGCCTACTTATGTATAAGCTAGAATCATGAAATTTGGTACACATATGTCCCTTAATCGTGCCAATGTGCGCACCCAACGTGATGATCCTATCATTCTTATAAGTGTGTCAAACAATGAAATATACTTGTAAAAATCACCAAATTTACGAACAATCCAGAAATACGGCCAAATTTAACGTATAAGGGAGAGAGATACGACAAAATGTCACAGGACCAAAGTTGTAGATCATTCCGAATTGAAGGGACATTGTGCCATCCGTTTTGTGATACGACTTACCGTTTAGCCAAAAAATAGCTCAAAAGGAATGTCTGCACAGTCATTAAAATTGTCTCCATATTTCGATATCTTTGGGGGTAAAAAGTGAAAAATTTGAACATCTTGGAATTTTCCCGTCGGTTAGGGACCAAAAGCTATAATTTCACCAAATTTCAATTGTCTACCTCGTCTGGCAGGTTGTGCCGCCATCTTGATTTGGGGGGATAGGGGATAAAAATGAGGAAATTCCCGAAAATTTTTAAGCCCACGAAACCTATAGGTTATCGTTTTGGATATACTATACGACTGTGTTCTTATGCTGAGCCCAAAATTTGAGCCCCCCCAGCGTGCCCCCTTCAGGGAATTTTGAGAATTTCGGATTTTTCTAGGGATCCTGGGGTCATCAGTTTCCCTCGTACCAAGTTTCAAATTTCTGAGATTTCTGGAAGTGCCTCATTAATTCACGTCTTTTTTCATTTTTAAATATTTATATATACATCGCTCCAGCCCGACTTGCTTTTATATATATAGATTCAGACTGCGTATGTTTGTGATCGCAAAACTCTTAAAAGTATTCAGTCGATTTCCTTGACATTTTGACACAACGTTGCATTCGAATACGCACGTGCTTTTGACGTAGATTGAACGAAATCGAATAGGTAGTTCTTTTATAATGATTAATTTTATGGAATTAATTTAATTACAAAGCAGCGCCAAGATAGAATCGACCTTGATAAGACAGATTGTCGCTAGGCGACAACGACTTACTCTGTACCATTTTAGTCCGGTTAGAATTGCTTATAAAGGAGGATGAGAACACGTCGCCATGTTTTATTAGGCTTTCTTGCGAGGTGGTTCACGATCGTGGCTGTATACAGTAGGATGGAAACACGCCACTATTGTTTACGAAAGACATTTCTTGCTACGAGTTTCATGCAATTAAGCAACTTATTTCCTGTTATATAGAAATGGGAATCCAACATGCCGTGATCGAGATGTACCGTGCTTTCATGGAACTAGGCAACTCATTGCCTGTTATTGTAAACGTGAATAAACATGAATAAATGTGTTCTATGCTCGCAAAACTCTAAACGTAGTCAATCGTCTCCTGTGTTTTCGCCAGCCATAGCACGAGTTTTATGAGTTGAATCGAGAAGAAGAGCAGCACATGTTCCCCGTCATATTGTGGGAGAAGACAAAGACTACGTGGCCGAAGATATTCTGCACAGAATGCGTCAAGTAACATAAAATCATGGCTTGGATTTCACAGAAGAAAGATACAATGAAGCACTAATCATCATTGTGTATCTTAGCCGTGCAACGTGGGCAAGCTGTTGGCAGAATTGGGAATGACAGTACCAAATCGGTCCATCAGCGCAACATTCGACAGAGAACTGCTCAGAAAACAATCATACAACAGAAATGACTTGCAGTTGTTCAACCAAGAAAATACACCAAAACCCCATCCAGAACAAAAGCGTCTGACACCATAATGCAAGCTGTGGCCAACCAATACAGTGGATTGTACTTTCTGGACATTGCAGGCGGAACTGGAAAAATTTTAATATCCTTGATCCTGGAAAGAATCCGTTCAAACGGCCGTATTGCGTTAGCTCTTGCTTCTTCAGGCATTGCTGTCACGTTGATGGAAGGAGGGAGAACATCGCATTCAGTTCATAAACTGTCATTAATCATGCAATTCACAGAAAACCTAACATATAACATTTTAAAAACATCAGGAATGGGAAAGGTTCCTGCGGTGTGCAAAATCATTATATGAGATGAGTGTGCTATGGCTCACAAAAAGTCATTGGAAGGATTAGATCATACACTGAAAGACTTGCGAAATAATTAGGTTCCATTTGGTGAAACATGGGTGCCACTAACCGCTTACTTTAGGCAAACGCTTTCAGTTACACCTCGCTCAACACCAGCTGATGAACTGCATGTCTGCTTGAGATATTCAACTTTCTAGAAAACAGTAAATATAAAATGAATTTAATAACAATTATGGGAGTTCAGATTGAAACCGACTGAACAGCTAACATAGTTTCAAAACGATTACTCGAGGATGGTAACAGCATTGTACCTACAAATTCAGAAACAGGAAAAATCACTTTCCTCTCTAATTTCTGCAACATCGTGAATTTATAAGAAGAATTCGTAGACACGGGATTTCAAAAGGATCGAAACAAATTATCGAAATCCGCATGGTTGAGCGGAAGAGCAATTCTAGCGGCTAAAAATATGGACGTACACGTTATGAACATCGTCATTCTAAACAGAATCGCAGGTGAAACGGTGACATTGACTCCGTGATGAGTGGAAGTGATGTAGTGAATTTTCCAACGGAATTTCTTAATTACCTCGACGTTCCAGGATTACCATCACACATTCTGAATTTCAAAATTGGAGTACCAATTATATTACTTCGAAACATCAATCAGCCAAAGTTATGCAATGGCACACGATTAGTAGTTAAAAATTATTAACAATATAATTTTGAAGCAACAATTCTGATTGAACCTCATAGAGATGAAGACATACTACTTCCACGATTACCACTCATTCCGACCGACATGGCGTTCATGTTCAAAAGACTTCAATTTCCAATATGCCTTGACAATCAATAAAGCTCACGGTTAATCTTTATAAGTGTGCGGTTTGAATTCAGAAAGATAATGCTTCTCCCGTGGAAAATTGTACGTTGCATGCTCCAGAGAGCAAATTGCCTGATTTTTATGTTTATGCAAGAAACGAACAAACAAAATATGTAGTAAATTCAGTACCTTTAAAATAAAAAAAATATTTTCTGTGAAAAACATATTTTTCTTCCTTCCCTTTCATCCCACAGCGTAGCCACAGGGAAGCGTGGCCGGGTTTAGCGTAGGTGATATATGTAAAGAGAAGGTCAGAGAGAAAATTCACATGAGGTAGCTGCCCTAGAACAAGGGGTACCATGTGATCACATCCTTTTAATTTTTGTTATTTTCTTGTTCTACTGTGTACATACTATGTTCATGGGGGTGGCCTTTGACTTGCGGAAATAAATAAATAAATAAATAAATAAATAAATAAATAAATAAATAAATAGTTCGTGGTGTGGGTTACTGTAGTCACGTCCTAGTTCGTGAACCATGGGCAACGGCTGAGTGGCGTAGTAAGAGTTCCAGTGAGTCGGGATATCAGTTGCTATGGAATGGGAGTGGGCATCTCGGACATATTCTGAGTCATGGCCCTCCTTGTGCTCAGGCAGCTAGGACTATACAATACATCGGTGATCCATAACCCGTTAGAGGAGAGATCCTCACTTGGACTATGTGCAAGTAGGGTAGCATCCTGCTTCATGAATCGACCGAGCTCAGAACATTTTAAGCAAGCCTCGGACCTATGGGAGTAACGGAGTCCCACTCCCATTTGACAGGCGAGGGACTCCTAAGGTACAGAACTAAATGAGGCCACAGCACTAGTTGCAAATAGAGGATTGTGGCCACGTTTAGTAAATTCATAGAGGCTTGCAGACTGAACGCTGAAAGGCATAAGAGTCTATAATGATAATGTATATGATGTATAAATAAATAAATAAATAAATAAATAAATAAATAAATAGTGCATACATATCATGTTGTTGTTGAGTCATCAGTCCATAGACTGGTGTGATGCAGCTCTCCATGCCACCCTATCCTGTGCTAACCTTTTCATTTCTACGTAACTATTGCATCCTACATCTGCTCTAATCTGCTTGTCATATTCATATCTTGATCTACTCCTACCGTTCTTACCACCTACACTTCCTTCAAGAACCAACTGTACAAGTCCTGTGTGTCTTAAGGTGTGTCCTATCATTCTATCTCTTCTTCTCGTCAAATTTAGCCAAATCGATCTCCTCTCACCAATTCGATTCAGTATCTCTTCATTCGTGAGTCGATCTTTCCATCCTACCTTCAGCATTCTACTGTAACACCACATTTCAAAAGCTTCTATTCTCTTTCTTTCTGAGCTAGTTATCGTCCATGCTTCACTTCCATACAATGCCACGTTCCACAGGAAAGTCTTCAAAAATATCTTTAATTCCGATATCAATGTTTGAAGTGAGCAAATTACTTTTCTTAAGAAAGCTCTTCCTTGCTTCTGCTAGTCTGCATTTTATGTCCTCCTTACTTCTGCCATCGTTAGTTATTTTACTACCCAAGTAACAACATTCATCTACTTTCTTTAAGACTTCATTTCCTAATCGAATATTTCCTACATCACCTGCCTTCGTTCGACTGCACTCCATTACTTTTGTTTTGGACTTATCTTGTACTCCTTACCCAAGACTTCATCCATACCATAGAGCAACTTCTCGAGATCTTTTGCAGTCTCAGATAAAATAACATCATCGGCAAATCTCAAGGTTTTGATTTCCTCTCCTTGGACTGTGATTCCCTTTCCAAATTTCCCTTTGATTTCTTTTACTGCCTGTTCTATGTAAACATTGAAAAGGAGAGGGGACAAACTGCAGCCTTGCCTCACTCCTTTCTGGATTGCCGCTTCTTTTTCAAAGCCCTCGATTCTTATCACTGCAGATTGATTTTTATACGGATTGTAGATAATTCTTCGTTCTCGGTATCTGATCCCTATCATCTTCAGAATCATAAATAGCTTGGTCCAATCAACATTATCGAATGCCTTTTCTAGATCTACGAATGCCATGTACGTGGACTTGTCTTTGATTCGATCCTCTAAGATCAGACGTAAAGTCAGGATTGCTTCGCGTGTTCCTACATTTCTACTGAAGCCAAATTGATCTTCTCCCAACTCAGCTTCAACTTGTTTTTCCATTCTTCTGTAAATAATACGTGTTAACATTTTGCAGGCATGATATACTAAACTAATGGTGTGGTAGTTTTCACACCTGTCAGCACCGGCTTTCTTGGGAATAGGTATAACAACATTCTGCCGAAAATGAAGTGGGACTTCTCCTGTCTCATACATCTTGCACACTAAATGAAATAGCCTTGCTATGCTGGTTTCTCCTAAGACAGTCAGTAATTCAGAGGGAATGTCATAAATTCCAGGTGCCTTGTTCCTATTTAGACCACTCACAGCTCTGTCAAACTCTGACCTCAAAATTGGGTCTCCCATTTCGTCAGCATCAACAAACTCTTCATGTTCCAGAACCAAATTATCTAAATCTTTACCTTGATACAACTGTTGGATATGCTCCTGCCATCTTTCTGCTTTGTCTTCTTTCCCTATAAGTGGCTTTCCATCTGAGCTCTTAATATTCATACACCTAGATTTCCTTTCTCCAAAGATTTCCTTGATTTTTCTGTATGCAGCATCTACCTTTCCCATGACCATACAGCCTTCGACATCCTTGCACTTCTCCTTCAGCCATTCTTCCTTAGC
Source organism: Anabrus simplex (assembly GCF_040414725.1). NCBI lineage: Eukaryota > Metazoa > Arthropoda > Insecta > Orthoptera > Tettigoniidae > Anabrus > Anabrus simplex. Next base: position 242,764,403 of record NC_090270.1, on the reverse strand, counting down.
CACCTTGCACTTTCTATCCACTTGATTCTTTAATCGCCTGTATTCTTTTCTGCCCTTTTCATTTCTAGCATTCTTGTATTTTCGTCGTTCATCAATCAGGTCTAGTATCTTCGGAGTTATCCACTGATTCTTAGTTGATGTTTCCTTCCTTCCTAACATCTCTTCAGCAGCCCTACTGACTTCATTTTTCATGACTCTCCACCGTTCCTCTATAGTGTTTCTTTCAGCCTTTTCATTTAGTCCTTTTGCAACATGTTCCATGAAACAATCCCTCACACTCTTTTCTTTCAACTTGTCTAGGTCCCATCTTTTTGCACTCTTTCCTTTCTTCAATTTCTTCAACTTCAGATGGCATTTCATGACCAACAAGTTGTGGTCAGAGTCTACGTCTGCTCCTGGGAAAGTTTTGCAATCCAACACCTGGTTTCTGAATGTCTGCCTAATCATAATGAAGTATGTTTGATACCTTCCAGTGTCTACAGGTCTCGTCCATGTATACAGCCGTCGTTTGTGGTGTTTGAACCAAGTATTGGCAAGGACTAAATTATGATCAGTGCAGAATTCAACCAGCCGACTTCCTCTTTCGTTCCTTTGTCCCAATCCAAATTCTCCTACTGTACTACCTTCTCTTCCTTGGCCTACCACTGCATTCCAGTCTCCCATCACAATTAGATTCTCGTCACCTTTTACATATTGTATTAAATCTTCTATCTCCTCATATATTCTTTCGATTTCTTCATCATCCGCTGAACTAGTACGCATATAGAACTGCACCATTGTGGTGGGCATTGGTTTGGTGTCTATCTTGACGACAATCATTCTTTCACTATGCTGGTCGTAGTAGCTTACCCGCTGCCCTATTTTCTTATTCATTATTAACCAACTCCTGCATTTCCCCTGTTTGATTTTGTGTTGATAATTCGGTAGTCGCCTGACCAAAAATCTTGTTCTTTCTGCCAACGTACTTCACTTATACCAACTACATCTAACTTTAGCCTATTCATCTCCTTTTTGAGATTCTCTAACCTACCACAACGATTCAAACTTCTAACATTCCACGCTCCGACTCGCAGAATGTCGGTATCTATCTTCCTGATGATCGCCAACTCTCGTGTAGTTCCCACCCGGAGATCCGAATGGGGGACTAGTTTACCTCCGGAATATTTTACCCGGGAGGAAGCCATCATCAGTACATCATTCATACAGAGAGAGCTGCATGTCCTCGGGAGGTAGTTACGGCGGTAGTTTCCCGTTGCTTTCAGCCGTGTAGCAGTATCAACACAACTAAGCCATGTTGAGTATTATTACAAGGCCGTATCAGTCAATCATCTAGACTGCCGCCCTTGCAACTACCGAAAGGCTGCTACCCCCCTTTCCATGAACCATTCGTTAGTCTGGTCTCTCAACAGATACCCATCCGATATGGTTGCACCTGCGGCTCGGCTATCTGCATCATTGGAACACGCAAGCCTCCCCACCGCGGCAAGGTCACATGGTTCGCAAAGGAGGTATATATCATATAAAATTAATATAATTTTTGAATGAATATGGATATCATCCTTTAATGAACTATAAATTAAGTTTAATATCTCCCGCCTGATCCTTTCCCCTCTCCGCACAGTGAAGCTATACCCGAGGATTATTATACTTTCCTTTACAAATTCTGGTCATAGGGTATTTTACAATATTGATTTATAAAACATTTAGAAATAAGTCATTTATAACCAAAAATAAGAAAACTAACAGAAATATTTTGACATATTTTTGAGCACCGAAGAGAAATATAATTAACTTTCAACGACTGAGAGTTGTGTGCTATTTTCTCTTCAAAACATGGGTAGCTAAGCTCATAGTACCTCTTCATTTCGGGGTCAACTTCCTTGGCCTGCAATTCATTTTCCTAAAAAATTAACCAGCGCTGCTGCCCCGCAATTTAGCAGTAGCAAAATTGCTTCTTGTCTGAGACCTCGGGTTCGATTTCCTGCCAGATAGTGAGATTTTATGTCAACTTGATAGATGGTTCATTGGGATGCCGGAAAAGTGTGAACACGGAAGTTTGCGAACACATCAGTAAAGCGGAAATTCGCGCACCCTAGGGATTGATGCTACCTGACTAGGGTTTCCCAGGTCTTGGTAAATGTTTAGTTGCCGGAAATATGCGAACACTATCCTGAGAATCCTATCTACCCTGGATTAGCTCTCTATTTTAATATTGACATTGCATTTGCAACGGCCGTGTCCCATTTCCGATCACTACAACACTTGTCCCATTTGCGATCACTCCCATTACAGAGAGGGAAAAAATGCGAAGAAAGACCAGTTCATGTCCTATTTGCGATCACTGTAAAATTTTCAGCAGGCTACCAGGGTTTTCCAAAGTACATGCAGCAGGGGGCTGCTAATTAGGGCGTTCTACAGATAATCGTGTGATAAGGCTAGGCTCAGCGATTCTCCCAACCTGTCCCCTCTCTCTTGAACTTTGATGAGGTAAGATTAGTCTATAGTTTTAAACATCGGTCTTTGAACTAGCTTTCGTTGTTAGGCCCCAGGGGCTTTGAAATTGGGAGTTTGGATTGGCGACCATGGGGGAGCTGAATAATGGCATGGTTTTCACTTACTGTACTTGTGCCAGGCTCCTCGCTTTCACCTACCCTATCCGACATCTCATGGTCAACTCTTGTTCCTTTCCGACCCCGGTGGTGTCGAGCATTCGAGTCCTGGGGAATCTTACTTTCACGCCCTTTGTAGCCTTTGTCCTTCTTTGGCCGATACCTTCATTTTCTAAGTGTCGGGCTCTTGCATTTTTCCTCTCTGATTAGTGTTATATAGAAAATGGTTGCCTAGTTGTACTTCCTCTTAAAACAATAATCACCACCACCACCACCTTTGTTGTAATTATCTGCGTCCTTACCTACGACATGGAGTTTATTAAGACCAATGGAGGATAGCTTTGTGCTCTATGTAATGGATACTCTTACAAAAATTTACGAGAAAATCAAGGACCTTTGGTGACATGAGTATGTTTCAAACAGAAGAAATCCCAATGTATATGAAAACTAGTGTGTTAAAACGATACAGCGGTAAGAATGATCGCTCACCAGTGCGTTCCAGACGAGGCGAAATTGGATTTAAGGAAATCTACATTTCAAACGAACAGGCGATCCCGCGAGGACAACAGTGCGGCATTTCCTCAGGTATTTGACCAAGAAATTCAGCCTTTACTAAACAGGAGTTACGAATTCCTTACAAGGACGTCGCAGTTGTACGATTTAATGAGTACGCTGTACCTAGACAGAAGCCATGCTCGAGGAATACAGAGATAACCAAGAAGTTCCGAGGAGGTTGCTCTTCGTGAGAAACTCCTAAAAATGAATGACGGGGAGAAGTTTCTCCTGGTCGAAGATTGTGTGAAATATAAATTGTAGGGAGATTTTGAGAAGAAAACGGACGAGAGATTCAAAAACTGCAGTAGTCATTTTAATAAAATCTGTTCCATACACGCCGGCCTTGAAGCACAGAAGATGAAACAAACGTTACACCAGTCTTCTTTGCTCTTCTTCCTGACATATTTATTTTTATTTAACCGTGTCCGAAATCACTAAAATATATTTACAACTACTCTATTTAGACTTTATTTTTTTCCATTCCTGACAGAAAGAAAGAAAGAAAGAAAGAAAGAAAGAAAGAAAGAAAGAAAGAAAGAAAGAAAGAAAGAAAGAAAGAAAGAAAGAAAGAAAGAAAGAAAGAAAGAAACAAACAAACAAACAAACAAACAAACAAACAAACAAACAAACAAACAAACAAACAAACAAACTTATATACGAATGCAACGAGTGCTTCTACAAGAATTACCTGTTTGGCAGCCTGAGACGGTATATCCCGATTTTGAAACGTTGGCCATCTCGGCCTTAGAGCAGGTATTTCCCTCAGTTAATATTCGCGGTTTTTTTATTTTTAATTTTACGCAATGTCTCTGGAGGAGGGTTCGGTATAATGGTATGACTACACTTCACAATCAAAATGAAGACGTCAGACTGTGTGCTGTTCTTGTTCCTCTCAAGCCTGAAAATGTTGAAGAAGGCGGGCTATATCTCCACGAGTAAGCACCAGAAGAGGAAAAGCTCGTCGAATACCTTGAGTGCTTAGTGGACCAATGGCTACACAATCCTGAAGTGCGACCTGAATTATGGAACTGCTACCGGCGACGTCATACGACGAATAATTCTGTAGAAAGATGGAATCAGAAACTGAACAGTCGGATTGGAAGACCACACCCCGGAATCCAACATGCCGTATAAATTCATCGCACTCACCCCCGATCCCAAGTCGAGAAACTGGACTAAGTATTAGACATAGAGATAGATGAACGTAGGGTAATTATATTTTAAGCACTTGTTCAGTTAACGTGTCAGTCTGAATATTTCAAAAGTTTGAGCATTTAATAAGCATTAATTTAATTGTCCCCTCCTCTATAATGGAGAAAGGAAAGTGTATATTTACTGCTAAGTCGGAATTGAGCTACAATTGTTTCAAAAGGGTAGAGCTGTTGAGGATGCAAAGTGTTTTGAATTTGAGAAGTGTAAAATTCAACGGTTTTAATATGCCCTCCTTCTGTCCTGCTTTTTAAAAACTAATCTGACCGCCTTTACACCAACAACCATTCAGTAACTCTAAATAAAAGGTATATTTGAGTCCTATTTTTAGTCTATTTCTCTGTCCCGATATGAAGGCATCAGAGCCAAGCGGTAAACGTAAGTCATTTAATGAATTTCAACATCAGAATCCTAGCACCTAGTTTTCGCCAGTTACTTGAGGGCTGTCTCCCTGTACCAGTCCTTCAGGAGGGATTCCCAACCATGTGTGTTCGTAAGTCCTTATGTTTTTACTCATAAGAGTGATCGCAAATGGAACAATGCTTAACATGTCAAAAATAAATTAGTCTTGCGTTCTACCTGAGTGATCGCAAATGGGGCTGATAGCAATTGAGACTGATCGCAAATGGGACGACACCATCTGCAACCTCCCATACCATGTCACAAACTTCTACCAGGTAGTTTTGTAACTAGTGCGAACAATACTGTGGATTTCCGCTGCGGAAAGTGTTACCACTATCAGGGGCTGGCTCTCCTCTCATTATAATGGTCACGCGTACCAAAAGTATAGAGAAACCAAAGCAGGTGTTGTTACGTGGCTGTGTTTACGCCAAAAGTCATGTCACTATATGGAATTGATGCGGTCGAAGAATGAACAAGTACTTTACGTATCCGAACATTTGTGTGGGCCATATGATGATGCCGTTCTAGAAGTGAAGAAGCAAGTGAGTAATGCCAAGAAGAGGGCTCGAGAAGAAACTACACAGTTATGTGTGATATACACCGATGAAATGGGAAAATTACGTAATGAAGTTTAATAAAGAAACATCCTTGTTTCGTATTTTATTAATATAAAGTGCATGTACCATATGATAAAATAAAGCAAGAAATAATTTTGTATCACAAATCATATTACAGGTCAATAAATAACAATACGTAACGTATATTTACGAAAATTCGTTTATTTACTACTAATATAGTGTACTATTATTAGGAAAAATTCTTGGAGCTCTTCTACCCTTTCGACGAAAAGTTTTTGTTTGTGTTTTTGTGATTTTTAGTTTTAGATGGTACCTAAACGCAAATTTTGACAGAACAAAAATTCTACAGCGTAATACGCTCTACTAAATTGGTTATTATGACTTAACAAAATGCATCGCAAGGTCATAAATGAGAAAAATAAGAATGAGACAATATACTTAGATTTTTTAAATTTTACTTTAATAATATACATACGATTTTTAATTAATCAGTATGGTTGTTTTAGGTTATGACTTTGTGACAAAAATGCCCCACAGAGAATCGTTGAAGAGGACCTTGCGAAATCAGCGGAGAAACGAGCGTGGAAATCAACAAGAGCCAAAAGATCGTGGTGATATAATTCTCAATGAAATCTTGAAAATGGCCGATGGCAGCAGTTTTCTCATTGTAGATGACGGAATTGACGACACGATCCTAGATTTCACTGCAGACAAAGGAAAATAAAATTTAAGAACATCTACAAAATTGTTTTATGGAAGGTGCTGCAGCAAAAAGTTTGCACAAGTCTACACTGTTTACGCAGACCTAGGAGGTCGGCCTAATGAAACAAATATGTTCCCTGTGGTATTTGCCGTACTCCATAATAAGAAGAAAGAAACATGCATTCGCCTGTTCCTTCTTATTAAAGAAGAAGTTCCACAGTGGTGTCCCAGTAAAGTCAATGTTGAATTTGAGGCAGCTGCATTATCGGCCCTATATCAAGTTTTTTCCTCAACTCAAGTGAATGGGTGCCACTTCCATATGAAGAAATTATTATGGAGAAAAATTCGATGCCTGGGTCTACAAGAGGACTGCCGTAAGTGAGTTAAGGCTTCAAGTCACCTTGTGTGCGGAACTGGCATTTTCGAAACCGGAGGACGTAGATGACGGATGGCTCCAGATTCATGCCGAAGCTCCCGACAAGCAAAATCTCTTCGAGAGTTCGATTACCTTGTGGATACATGGCTACAATATGAAGAGGTCTCAATCGAAATGCCTAGTTGCTACGGTAAGAGACACAGAACCACGAATGCTGTACAAGGATGGCACAACAAATTAAATACTTTCGTTGGAATCCCGCATCGCAGAGTCAACATGCATGTGGACTATTTGAAGAAGGGAGCGGGAAAAACAAATTGGATGTGCATAAGGTTAGAAATACGTCTTGAAGGGAAGAAGAGAAAGAGGAAATGCTAGAAATTGGACAACAGGATTGGGAAAACCATAAAAGTATATGTAGAGACAAGAGACATTACGTCCTGCTTAAAAGCCATTTCTCATATTCAGAAACTGGACTATATCATCGTATATAATATATATAATTTCCATTTATTTTGGAAAGACCTCCTGTACTTACAGGCTGCCGCTAAGTACAAGGTAAAACATATCAATTTTCTGTACATATCTATTAATTAAAGATTATTCAAAATTAGCTGTAGAGGTGGTGTCTCAGGATCTTAATGGAGCCTCTGAGGAAGAGGGTCGCTATTAAGGGGATGAGCTTCACTAGGAGTTGGAAGCGCTCCAATATGGACGAACGGAGCAGTGTTGTTTGTTTGATAATACAACTCTTGTACTAAGGTACAGATCTTGGTATACATATCCTATTGCAGCTTTCGTTAATCTATGGCCCGGTTTCAATGCATAAACTTAAATCAAGTGTTTGGGCTAGCGAAAGTGTCTCTAAAACTAAGTGTTGGTATTATTGAAAAAGAGGCACAGCATCAAAGTCATATACCATGCGTTGATGGTGATAGCCACCAATTTGTGTTGATACACAGAGAGACAGTGAAGGGCAATTATCTACATATATATTTTGCAACTATTTGTCATCGGGCTCACTGCAAATAGTAGTTGAAACCTTGCCGTCGTTTTCCCACTGCTTTTCTTTCTATTCTATGATTGTTGAATGTATATACTGCAGGTAGTCTCCCAGCAGTTGTAAATTTTTACTGTATCGCTATCTTATATATATTGCGTGGTAAGGAAGTGCTTGTGTACATATAAAGGTTAGATCTGAATATCGTACCGGGATCGACCCTACATCAAGTATTCCATAAATAAATACGTCACAAAGAATTTATAAAGTATTAGCGAGTGTACTTTTAGTGCTCAATATAGTCTGCCAACGGCCGTAGCCGTGTTGAAACACCGGATCCCGTGAGATCTCCGAAGTTAAGCAACATTGGGCGTGGTCAGGAGTTGGATGGGTTGCCAAGCGCTGTTGGTGGGGGGGTAAGGAAATGGAGGAGCGGAAAGGAACTGGACAGCCAACCGCACGTAAACTCCGGCTCAGGAACATCTCTCAGGAGGTTCGGACCTGCCTTCGGGCAGAATAACCCTTACCTATTATAGTCTCGCAGGAGCAAGTAGTCAACCCGCACAACCGCACACTCATAACACAGACAGCGCGGTGTCAAGAACAGGTTGCTTCATACGATCTGGAAACATCCAAGCAAACATTTCTCTATATCCTAAACCAACTGAGAGATCGATTCAAAAACAACTGAATCTTATAGTGCACATTTTGAACGTATACTCGCGTTAATTTCTCCAACACCACTCCAGGGATTACGGAGATATTCAAGATTTTATAAAACATTACATCAGAGCTGGATCTGTATATAAGGCCATAACTCTTCATCCAGTCACTTCAGTTTACACCGGCAACACGACGATGCTGGTTCGCCGCATGATACGGAGTCAGTCTGCAGGGCAAGATTATGACGTGCGAGTGGTGGAACGTAGAATAATTCCGGCGTAACGGTACTTGTAAACTTTCAGTAAGTTGAACCTAGTTGAGGGTCTATTAAATAATAAAGAAGGTGATCCTAAGACTTGTGTAACTGACATTTACGTGTATGCCAAGAATAGTGATATTTTCAAGTGATCAGGACTTAAGATTTTAACATTTCGATGTGAATAACAGAATATTCGGGGACTTTACTTTTCGTACAAAGAGTGTTTAAAATTTCACTTAGACATTATATCAAATGCGGTAGTGAAAGTGAAATGTTTCTTTTTCTCCGAACAGGCTTTAATAATAGTTGCTTCGAATAGAACGCAGTAGATAGGAATGCTAGTGATTTTTCCAAGTGATTTACACTGCATAAATAGACACAAGTACACTCATAGACATTTATGAAAAATGGAAGTGTTATTTCCCCGTGAACTGTGCATCTAGTAGGTCGCTACAAACTTTCAGTGTCTTTATAATTAAAACCAATTCTAAGAGTACAGTTATTCCATCAGACGTTATATTTATCGACAAGAGTAGAAATAAACTGTATTGTGGTGAGTTCCAATGAACAGTGCAAATTTTAACTTTGTAGAAAGACTCCATGCAAGTGGTAGAAATCAAACTTTATTTTTTCCTATTCCTGTGGAAAGCCACCACAAGTTTCCCAAGTGAAACTTATTTTTCAAATTTTACGTTTGTTTCGAAGTCAGAAACGATAGAACGATTGCAATTCACCAAGTGCTGTGGTTAATGTGAATCATTCCGATACACGGGGGGCAGTTAAATGTGGACACTCGCATAATATAATCACTGAGTGGTTACCTTGCGCCAGAACCTTCAAGAATCAAAGACGATCCATTGCGGTTCCATGGTTTGGTTGCTGCTCACCAGGGATCGTGTTTCCATAGTTAGGTCACTGTCCTTCAAGGAAGATCTATGGAAACAACTTCACTCTAACAAGCACAATTGTAAGTTGAACCTTATGTGAACAAATTCAGTTTAAAAGCATTGGGAACTCATTGTAGTTAGGAACTCTCTCTGAACCCAGCTCCAGTTCTACACCCAGTGTGCCAGGTGATTAAGATATCATTACTCTCCGAAATATCTAGTCGTACCTTATTATCAAATAATTTCCTGGTAAAATATAGCTGGTTTATTTTCAATTAGTCTGGAAGTTATTGGAGAAACTAGGTGCAGTTCCTACACACTTATTCACTTTCAGGGAGTCCTATAAGGCCCAATCAGCAGAATACCAGTTTTTACCTCTATGAACAAAACCAGAGTGGAATATTTTACGCTCTACTATCTATTATTAGTTGTTATTAATATTCTAAATTGAGGGATCCTATGGTGAACTCTTGCATCTATTTACCCGCATTTCCTGTAAGTTATATAAGTAATCGTTATTTACTTGTTCATTCAGACATTTTAAATTTTATTTCATTGGAAATAGCCTAGCAATATTTACACTCAATTACGGTATTAAAATTATATTTCGATCAATGAAATTTTGTGTTATAATTATATTACATTTGTAATAGTTAGAGGTCTATTATGCCCTTTAATTTACTTAGGCTCCTGGCTTAGATGATTAACGAGATTGGAGAAGGACGTGAAAGGCATCGACTATGGCCAAAGAATAGGAATTGTTCCGGCATTTGCCTGGAAGTGAAAATGTGTAACCTCTAAAAAACGCCGTCATGACAACCGAGGTTGGGTTTCGAACCCACTCGCCTCCCGAATGCAGAGCTTGGCTGGCTCCATTGAAGCAACGCGTTAACACGCGCGTACTCTGTTTATTGAGCTCAGTATATGGTATTTCAATAAATGTCTATGTAGCCCAGAAGTCATTTTCTGGAGTATGAATAATAACCCAACATTATCTTGATATGGTATTACAAAGAAATAGGCCATTTTAAAGATATTAAGTGGAAAATAAAAGCGCAAAATGCACCGAATAAAATGGCATTATCGGGAGCACACTTAATGAAATAAAGCTGTAATTTTGAGTTAACACACGTTAAATTGCAGAATGCTTACAAGTGTGCGTGTCATTTTCTGGATCATAATAAAATAGTAGCATGTATTGCGATGCTTGGGGAAAAAGTCATTGAAACAATATTTTTCTTGGAGATTTGTGAGCGAATACATACTGCTATTTGTCGAGTTGAAGCCATGGAGGTATAGTGTGTATTCACAACCACAGATGGCTCTCTGATTGCTGGTAGTAACACAGAGAGCACTATGAAATCTGTTGTGTGGCGAGCGTCATGCGAGATGGAAGTAACCCGTGTTGAGCAGCGCGCATACATCAAAATAGCCGTTCTCCGGGGAGAAATGCGAGAGAATGTCTCAGTGAATTGGAGGAAGCCCTTGGGAATAATGCCCTCCCATACCGTAGAGTATCATGGTGGGTAGTAAAGTTTCAGCAAGGGCTGAAGAAACGCTTGGGACAACCTGTCAGTGTGCAGACCGACATGGCACGTGCCGTCACCGAGCAGCTCCTGGAGGAAGACAGTCAGTGCATGCGGTACCCACCGCGATGCGATTTTGCGCAATTGAAGCTCTGTAAGCAATATCCTGCGGATAGTGCGTCTCTCGATGCCACTTGCCCTCACTAACCCCAGTACTATCCATTCTCAAAACCTAAAGATTTTTATAATAATTAAATTATTTAATTCTGTGAACAAATAACTAAATTTCCCCTTATTGTCGATAAGTTTCTCGCCTACCTGTGTGTCATCGCTGTAAATTGATCCATAGACCTAGAAAAGGAAAAACTACTCTGCACAATTCCACGCCAAGCACTAAGGATCATTCTGCAAACATGTGACTTTTTGCGCCTTGAAATAACACAGGTGATCAAATTAATAGATTATGTCACGTGCAGTGTAAAGTAAAGAAGTTAAATGAACACTCTAAACCATATTGAAGACTTTGACACGGATATTAAAATTCGTGGCGGAACTGCCAAGTTGACTTCGTGGTTGAATCGGTTACGGGCTAGAGTACAAGGTGTGTGAGTATCCGCAGCAGAGTAGTTCGAATCCAGCATGAGGCAAATTATTTGAACGACAAAGGTGCCGTATTTTAGCTAGGATAAAACAGTAATCAATATTGTTTTATATTGCTTCAAATGGTGCAATCTAATTTGGCGTCTTTCCCCCAAGAATGAATGGGGGAAGGATTGGGAAAGAAATCGACCTTGGCCTTTTATTAAGGACGGTACTTTGATAGAAACCATTTCAGGACTACCAGCATTGGATTCGAATCCTAAACTTCCCGTGTCCAACGCATACAAATAATAATCCACAGGTGCCAGGTTACATCACACCACTTCCTCATTTCCTCACGATATATTTCTATGAAGAGCACGTTGATCATCATGTCGTAGTCCAACCTGGCTATGTGACATCATGCTAGACCAAGTACGATGTATTTCCCAATCTTTCCCCCACCCATCCTTTGGGGAAGTCCTTTTCAGGACCAAATAATACTTCACTCCCTGGAACCGTATGATATGCGGCCTTATTACAGTCACTGTAAACGACGTTAATCGAAAAAATGTGTACCAGCCAATGAATCGAACCTCCTACCAGACAACTTGGCTGATGCAACAGCAGTGATGTGTAACTCAGCCACCTTAGCTATCACGAGCCGTAGTGCATAGCTAGCACGCTGTAATCCTCATAGACACTTCCTGTCCGAATGTAAAATAGTGTTATTCGCACCTATGATCCTTTTACACATTCATTATAGTTCAAATAATAGAAAAAAATCTGCAAATTATTTCTAACATATTCGCGAACATTATAAAAATGGTATAGTTGTAATAAGGGCATAAAGAAGCAGGTACTAATGTTTTTCAGATGACCGTGACATGCTCATTATTTGGGTTGCCTATCTCCGAAAAAGAGGGCAGGTGAACTATCCGGTTTAATGAATTCATTTTTTACTTTACTTGATTGATAACTCGTAACAGTATATCATAAGCATAATTTAGACATTCAGATCACGTTTACTCCATGCAATTTTTCACAAAGCTGGAAGAGAAATCATTCGCATGGAGTATAAATGACCATCTATCATGTAATCCAATCACATTAATGATAACAGTAATATCTCTGTACCTACATTATTTCCCATGAGAGAATAATTTATTTGAAAATTAAATAGGTACATTTCACGCAATCATCATCATCATCATTATCTGTTTACCCTCCAGGTTCGGTTTTTCCCTCGGATTTAGCGAGGGATCCCACCTCTACCGCCTCAAGGGCAGTGTCCTGGAGCTACAGATTCTTGGTCGGGGGATACAACTGGGGAGTATGAGCAGTACCTCGCCCAGGCGGCCTCACCTGCTATGCTGAACAGGGGCCTTGTGGAGGGATAGGAAGATTGGAAGGGATATGCAAGGAAGAGGGAAGGAAGCGGCCGTGGCCTTAAGTTAGGTACCATCCCGGCATTCGCCTGGAGGAGAAGTGGGAAACCACGGAAAACCACTTCCAGGATGGCTGAGGTGGGAATAGAACCCACCTCTACTCAGTTGACCTCCCGAGGCTGAGTGGACCCTGTTCCAGCCCTCGTACCACTTTTCAAATTTCGTGGCAGAGCCGGGAATCGAACCCGGGCCTCCGGGGGTGGCAGCTAATCGCGCTAACCACTACACCACAGAGGCGGACTTTCACACAATCACTTATAAATAATATCTCTACCCCAGTTAATCTACATTCACTTAGGTTATTAGTCTGCTAATTTGCACACAAGTGAAAGCGAGCTCATAATTATTATTCATGTGTTCGCAAACAGGTGATGTAAACGGGTAGCAAGTGAGTGGCTTGTCGCATGGAAATACTGAAATGTGATTCTGATTTTCCTTGAAGATTAGGACGCTCTCAGTTACCATACCGTGTGTAACCTACGAAGTACTACTACGAATTATTTTCCGGTTCTTCTGAGACTGAAACTTTCAAAGAAACCTAAAAAACTTATCGTGAAGAACAGTACCAAAACATTTTCGCTGAATTCGTACAAGAAAATAGCTCTCTGCTTCGGAAATACCTTTTGAAAAGTTTGGGGGTATAACCACGAAAAAACTTGGCACAAAACTGAAAATATCAGAATCTAAGCACTGGTCGAGCCTATCCTAAGTGAAATATGAGTGCTTAAGTTATCACATGCACCAGTAGTAAAAACTAATATAAACAGGTCTAATATGTGCTCGAAATACTCAGTTTTCGTTTATGGTTCCCTCTCTGCTATGAATAAACACTTGATGAAACCGATACTTATTCTTAGGAAAGTGTGATTATCTTTCCCACCCCATTTTGCTTACTTTGAACCTTAAAAAAAATGAAATCCGGTCTGTTTTATTAACTAAACCGCAGAATTCCAACGTTAATTGAGTGAAAACATAAGGATATAGAAATATTAGCGAGTAGACTAAGAAAAGTTTAATAAAGGGAAAATATATAATCATAATGCCACTTCCTTAAAACCTCACTGTTGGTACTACATACACAGTTGGATAGCATTACCCAGGTGTTCCCCATACCATATCCTTCAGTCAGATACCGGAACGAAATGGAGAACTCTGCGAAGAGGAATATTTAAAAAGAAAAATATGATAATTAAATTTCCATTCCACACATTATTAATTTATAATAATTCTAATGATAATCATTATTTACAATTTTTCCCAGGTTAAAATACATTTTACTAAAGTATGTCCTACTTGTGAATAAATAAGACCACCGGACAAAAAATAAGCCACCCATGGAGAAATCATTACAAGCATCATTTAATGTCATGTATCTGTGTCTATGGACTTGATATCCGGGTGGATTAGGTCAGGATGTGAGTGGTTGTGGTGGTGATTACTGCTTTAAGAGGAAGTACAACTGGGCAACCTAATCAGAGAGAAAAATGGAAGGGACCGACACTTCGAAAAATGAAGTTATCGGTCAAAGAAATGCAAGGGCCATGAATGGCGTGAAAGTGAAAGACTCCCTAGCCCTCGGAAACCTAATAACGTCGGGGTCGGAAGAGAACAAGAGTTGACCAAGTGAGGTCGGATAGGATAGATGAAAGTGAGGAGCATGGCACAAGTAAGTGGAAGCAATGCCAGGACTCAGCTAAGGGCCACGTGGTCGGTCGCCAACCCACGCTCCATAGTTCAAAGCCCTTGGGGTCCCATTTAGTGGCCTCTTACGACAGGCAGGTGATTCCGTGGGTGTTATTCTACCGCCCCGCCCCCACAGGGGGGAGGTTAGGAAGTGAGCCCACATGGTGGTGCAGGTACGTCACATCAAGGTTAAGCCACTCACTGAGAATTTGATCGCACAATTCCACCAAATTGCGGGGATGCTGATGTCAGCCTTTTACCCACTGCTCCAACATGTCCCAGAGATTTTTAATGGGGTTCAAGTCAGGTGATTCTGCAGGCCAATCGAGATGTAATAGGGTGGGGGAGTGTTCATAAAACCAGTGACATATGCATCCAGCCCGATGAACTTTGCCGTTTTCAACTTGCAAAATGGTGGTATCCACAGCATACTCATCATGCAGATGCTGACTAAAAGGCAACACCTGATCGTCCGGAATGTTTACGTAAAAATGTTGGTTCATTTTAGTGATCATCCCAGCCAGCGGGCCCTATCCATGATGCTAAAATCATCCCTAAAACATCACAGACTCACTTCCGGCTTGAAACTCTCCTTGCATACATCTAGGATGAAATGCTTCATTTGGTCTTCGGTGCACTTGGCGATCTGCGCCATTGGAATACAAAATTGTCGTTTGTCAGACCACAGTACATTCCTCCTGTCAGCTACTATGCACTTTCGATAATTTCTAACCCATTGAAGACGTGAAGCTTTATGTGCGTGTGTGAGCAATGGCCTCTTGCGAGGCTATCGACTCCAAAGGTTCATTGCATGCAGCTCCCGTCGAAATTATATCTTGCCATCCGGTTGGGATGGACCTTTACTCACTGACTGCAGCACCTCCTGTCGGCTTTTGAAGCGAGTTTGTTTCACAAGCCGTGAAGCGCGTCTCCGGTCCCTCTTAATCCGGATGTTTTCTCGACCACAATTCTGACGTCGTGTTCCGTGGACACGTGTAGTACACCACTGCTTATACACACGTTGAGCAGCCTGATATGACTCACAAGCCCAGCAACTTCGCGCACCGTATAACCATGGACAAGGCCAGAAATGATTGCCCATTTTTGCCACTCTGTCACATCTACCCATGATGACGTACAACTGTCCGCTTGAAACCTAAATGCCTCACTGTTCGCTACTCCCTTATGCACACAGAGAGGTAGTGCACATGTGGTTGAGCACAGGACTCGTTCGCTGCGGCATCAGTACGGGCTTAACGATTCATCGGTGCGTGCACACTGTGGTGACTAATTTTTCTCTGTGAGCATACGTCCATTATGCTATAAAAGTATAGTTTCTAAAGTTGACGATATGGTCCCGTAAATCAATTTGGATTTTAATACTTTGTATTCACATTACTAATTCCCTATAGAAGTAGCCTCAAAGACCTCAGTAAACCTAAGATAACACATAAATAATAATAAACAGTAAAATGATAATTACAATGTAAGACAGTTAAGAAAAAGATCTAGATGCGTGGATTAGGATGGTGATTCAGAATTCGAGAACTCTTCTTTAGTACTGTGGTTTCTATCTCATCTCTTGTAGAAGTTGCAATGCTGTATCCTTCAAACAGTTCTTCAATAAACCGAGACTTAAGCTCCTATCAGCAGATATACTACATCAACGTTCAAAGAAAAACATAATTTTCAGTGGGTTTATATATTCTCTTGTTTCATCCACCCCCTCAGCTTGTTGAAGACCAACCTCGAATCGGTCAAAAGATTCAATTATTATGCCACGCCAATAGGTATAAAAATATATCATAATATCAACTATACTTGTAGACCCATCTGAGAAAACATATGACATTTCTCCGTGAACCTTCCAGCCTTTCTGTAGCGAATCATTAACAATCATAGACCTTAGCATGTGACGATCTGAATTACGAAGTAATGTTCATGTACCACAGAATACTGGGACATGTCCAAATGATTCGTCTCGGTCCAGTGTGTGTACTTGGTAACGTCTAAGGGTCTGCCTGGAATGGTCCGGATAGCCACCACGTTTGCGTTAATTTTAAGACAACTGATCCATTCAAATGTGGGTAATCCAGCTTTGTAAATAATCCATTTGTTAGACTCAGAATATCTGCGTAGAAGAACACCTCTATCTCGTACAGATAGTGTCTTCCAAGTTTAAAATTCTCGAGCTTTTAAATCTGAATGATGGTTCTTAACTGATGTTTTCGACAAAATTTTATGTTTAGGAAGATTGACATGTTTACACAAAGTACGTAGTTCTTCTCGAAGGGGCCATGATATTTATATGTGGCTTATTTGTTTTAATTAAGGAAATACATATGTCGCAGTGTTTTAAAAAGACTTCACGTAGTCCGTATAAATCTAAGTCTTGTTACATTACAGAATACTATCGGGAATATCAGTAGGCAGAAGTAATATTTCTTTCACATAGCTTCGAGTTAATTTATCAACGCCCTACAATAACAATCTTGGCGCCACGTGAAAACAATAAAAAATCTTTGGCTATAAATACGGTGACGATATTTTCTTGTTTGGGTGTAATAATGGAGAATACGCCAAAACCTCAAATTCATTTCGATGTTCCATTATTATTTTACTTTATTGATACAGATTCATTTCCTCATAATTCAAAATAACTCCCATATATTTTGAGATTTTATAAGATTTAAATAATCTAATGGAAGATTTATAATCTAGTATTAGGTCCTATTCTGCAAGTCCACCCTTATTAATTTTGATCACTGATAACTTTATTTAACATCATCCCCACCCATTCTTGATCATTTTCGAGTGAATTAGAATTGACCGTTGACACCAGCGAAAGCTGGAACTGTTATAATGTCCATTTTGGGTGATACTTGGAAACCAAATTTATTCAAGGTTTCACATGCTGACAATTCCTTTAGGATAAAGCTTCTTGGACAAAATTAACAGGATAGGGGATAAAGGTAATCAATCAATTGATCAATCAATCAGTTAATCTGAATTTAGGGCTGTCGGCTAGATGGCAGATTTTCTATCAATTGTTTTTCTAGCCTGTTCTTAAAGGCCCCTGGAAAACTCCTTTACTACGGTTAATAGATGTACACACGTGAGTGTTAAGGTTCTTTAAGATCACGAATGCATATTCTATAGGTAGAGGCTCGGCATAGAGATAATTATCAAGATGTTTATGACCCACATCATCAAATTCTCTTGATACATTTACCATCGCAATTGTAAGGCTCCTACCACCCAATTTCGCTTTACTCAAACATCCATCAATAAATACATATTCAAATATATACCAGGTTTATTTATAAATCCTTTCTGAATTTCGTTGAGTAAAATTTAAATAATCAATTATTAGGTCTTTTTATACGAGTCCACCCATATTAATTTTGATCATTAATAACTTGGATAATTTGGAATTAATTATCCTTCCTACAAGAAGACGAATAACCGAACATATAGAAATAGGTTCCAATACTTTTGGCCATTTGGAGCTTATTTTTTCTCTGTATGTAAGAATAACGCGTGCTTCTCTCGAAGCCTCTGGAACAATATTCCATTTAAACGTTATCTGCATCAAACAGGGAATTCCTAGAACATTCAGGCAACTTTAAATTTTTACTAGTACCTTGCTAGATCCAGGAGACGTATCTGATCTCTCTACATTAAATCACAGACTTCCCTGCCTCCTTTTATACAGGTACAACTAATTATTTCTTATTGTTGACTAGTGCACGTACATTTTAGATCAGTAACTGTATGAAGGATCCCTCACTTGCTACCTAAAATACAGTTAAATTTGAAACTTCTTGTAATTATAAGTAAACGTTCACGTCGTTGACATCATGTGGTAGTGAAAATGTAGTTCAATTTCTTCATTGTTCAGAGTTTTCAAAATGAATCATGTCTGGTTCTCTATTACAATACATAATACATAATACTTCCAGATAATAGAAACTAGTATACAAGTTCCCGAACGTGTTTGCACCTTACGTGGGGGTAATAGGAGAAACTATCCCTGTCAATCAGTGAATTTTACAGAATTTATCTCTAGGCTATCATTTCTCTTAATTAATGCCTTAGAATCATAAAATTGGAAACCACCTATAATGTGACAGGACCATCAAGGAAATAATGTGAAGTTCATCCAGAGAATTCAGGAAAGTCACCAAAAAGATTGACATTAACAATTATTCGTGGAACATTCATAAGATAATAATTATTCATTCGCTGTTTTCTGCCGGACAGTTCGATATATTAAGCTCTAGGCATTAAATAGCTGCTACTGGTCACCATGACAACAAAGTACGGTGGTACCGAGTCCACGGAAGTCCCTTCTATGCAGCAGAGCGTGACTGGAATCACTTGGACCTCATTTCAAAGTCATAGAACACCGTGTAACGAAGCATCTGTCCATGGCCAGTAGAGATCTGCATTGCAGCTCCGTTGCGACATCTGATTTCGGTGGAAGATAGGTAAGAAAGAATTGAAAATATTTCATACAAAGTTCTCATCTATTATGATGTACTTTTATTAGGATACCTTAGAGGAGTTTAGTACACAATTACACTGAGATCAAACACGCAACTTTACCTGCGCAATGAACTCCTCTAACAATTGCAATGTATGAAGTTGTGAAAATATACAGTAAAGTATTATCCTACATCTAAATCAGCGGGATTAAAGCAAAGAACATCTATTACCAACAAGGAGGAAGAATGGACAAAACATAAGAATACCAACAACAACACGGAAAATGCTAGGAGTATGATTGAGTTCGGAAAACCTACAGCAACAGCCCAACACAGGTTATCCTCTCCTAGAAGAGATACAAGACAATATGAATCACCAAGAAGACTCCCCCAACAAGGCACAGGAGGCAAAGAAAAAGGAAAACTAAGAGCAGCACCCAGGACAGCATGGGTGTACGTGGGAAGACTGAAGGATGACATCACAGAAGAAGATCTGAAAGAACATCTCTCAAACAACGGCATCTCTAAAGTAATCGAATGCGAACAATTACCCACACGAGGATCAAACAAAGCGTTTAAAATAGGCATACCTATGGAAGAACGGGAAATAGTCTTTGACCCAGAATTCTGGCCAAATGGAGTAACCTACCGCACTTATCGATTTCGTAAGCAATAAAGACGAGACTCCGAGAGAATTCCAGAAGACGACAGGCAAGACATTGGATATACTACTTTGGAATGTGGAAGGGTTAAAGAGTATTGTAAATACAGCACCAGATTATATGTGGATAGGACAAGATGTAATAATAGCTACAGAAACTTTTTTGACGGAGCCTTTTGGCATCACAGGATACTACACAGCACACTCTTATGCTAAACCAAAAGCTTTAGGCAGACCGGAGGGAGGTGTATCCCTTATGTTCAAACACACCATAGGAAAAATTAAAGAGATAGTAAAGGAAGAAAACATGACAATCGTAAAATCCACGGACATTACAGTAGTGGGGATGTATATTACATATGGCACGTCAATAGAAGATACAGCGGAGCAGGTATTAGGGGCTATATCACAAGTGAGAACAGAAGAAAACGTAATTATTGCAGGAGATTTCAACTGCAGAATTGACAAACCAAATAACAAAACAACAACTATACTGAATATTCTACAGGAGGAAGGTTTTAAACTCATCAATAAGGCCGAAGATATAACCTATATAGCGTACAATGGAACAAGCACAATAGACTTAGTTTTTTATAGAGGAAAGAAGATCATAGTTAAAAACCAAAAAAGGAAATGGAATACCTTAAACACACCTCTCACTAAACATATCCCCATACATACCAGATTTCTACTAGTAAGAAACATAGATGAAAAGACACTTCCTGACTCACATAAAACAACAAGGAAAATAAACTTAGAAATACTACAAAACAATACACAAGCTATAGAAAGCGCGAAGCGACACCTAAAAGACAATGATATCAATCTCACCATGACTACCATTCAAGATGCTATAATTGCAGCAACGGTACCAGCCAAAATAAGGAAATCGAAACCATGGTTTGACACTGAGTGCTACCAACACCGAAGAAAAACGTTAGATGCCCTACACAAAGCAAGACTCAAAAATGTAAAAGATGACCTAGAGGAATATGCTAGGAAGAGAAAGGAATACAAGATGCTCTTGAAAAGCAAGAAATCACAATTTATAGAAAAAGAAGCACTAAGAGAAGCAGATGAAGCACGCAAGGACCCCTACATAGCACTTAGAAGAAAGGTCACCAGAACATCAGATGAAATCCAAATGGAAAGTTGGGAATGCCACTTCTCTCGAATTTTAAATAAAAGACAGACAAACAAATCACATGATAGTAGGACACCGAATGAGGAGGAAAAGACCTCCCAAATTACAACAGAAGAGGTTGAAACAATAATCAAAAACACAAAAAACAAAAAGGCAGCAGGACCAGACGGTATTTATAATGAGATGTTAAAGGAATCAACAGGAGTGTTAATTGAAATATGGACAGAGTTATTCAATAAATGCCTCAGCTCAGGAGAAATTCCAGATAGCTGGAGAAAGTCGACAATCAAAGTCCTATACAAGGGATCAGGGGATACAAATAATCCGAATTCTTACCGTGGTATAGCACTTGAAAATAACATATTTAAAATCTATACAAAGTTACTCAACAAACGTCTAACGGAGACAATAGATCCATTGATTCCAGACCAACAATTTGGCTTTAGAGAAGGAAGGTCCACCTTACAGGCCGTATGTAATCTTCTTAATGACATTGACCAAGCGCTGAGACATCCAAAAGGCAAATTCAGAACCGTCTTTATCGACTACACAAAAGCCTTTGATTTGTTGAATAGGACAAAACTCGTAGCAAAAATGGAATCCATGACAAACGGAGGAAATGTAGTTACAACAGCCATAAGAAATATACTGACCTACAACAGAATACAAATAAAGGACGGAATAACAACTTCAAGAGAGATCCTGCAGACAAATGGGGTTCTACAGGGGGATCCCATCAGCCCCACCCTATTCAACATCGCCACCGCAGATATCGTGAAGATCTTAAAAAAATCGAATTCATTATCTTTATATATGTATGCAGACGACATGGTCATAGGTTCCTCAAACAGACTTGAATTACAAGAAGCACTAAATGACTTACATAACTGGGCAGAAGAAAATGACTTCAGTATAAATAGTAACAAAACAAAATACATGGTGTTCCGGAAAGGTGGAAGATTAGCAACAGAGGATAAAATGACTTTAGGAGGGAAGGAACTGCAGACCGTAAACTACTATAAATATCTAGGAATCACCCTACAAACAACACGCAATTCATTCAGGATACACGTAAAGGAAAGAATAACAGCTGCTATAAGAGGAATATATGACATAAAGAACATAACCAGTCTATCCCTCCAGACGGCTATGATCTTATTTAATGCTAAAATATCGCCAATGCTGACCTACGGATTAGAATTGATATGGGAAAACCTATCTTTTTCAGACCTAAACTCAATGGAGAAAGTAAAAGCCCGATATCTGAAAAGAGCACTTGGAGTGGCAAGAACAACACCTTCCAGGCTTGTTTACGAATTGGCAAGAGAAACATTCTACATCGAGGACTTACGTTACAAACTATCCCTGCCATCTACTGAGCAAGCGACAAAACTGATGCAGACAAGAGAGAAGAAGCGCGAAGAAATCCCTCTGGACTTCTATAGCACAGATGCAATGATCGACAGGAGATGGGTAAAAGAAAATCAAGAACTTAGAAATGTAATTACAAGATTGGCAGTGCATGGTTTTCACCATAAAATTTGTAAAAACAAAAAGTTTCATGAACCAAACAATGAATGTGTATGTGCATTGTGTAATAACCACTGTGACAGATACCATATAACCATGTGTCCTAAACGAGAAAGATCGATCGTGGACTATAGCAAAGAGTAACTATATAGATGCGAATTGTCCTTTTAATTCATCTATGTACATTAGTATGCAATAATAATAATAATAAATCAGCGGGCACTCAAAAGCCTAATATTCATATTATTAGTTTAGTAAAATTGAACGGCAATTATAAGGAAAGGAAAACAAGGGCAATTAATATCCCAAAGAAAGTATATAGGGCCATAATTTATTTATTTATTTATTTATTTATTTATTTATTTATTTATTTATTTATTTATTTATTTATTTATTTATTTATTTATTTATTTATTTATCGCTTCGATGTGTTTATATACTGTGGTTCTGACCACCGTAAAATGAAACAAGTAAAGTATTATTTCATTATTGAGCAATAAATTAGAGTTATATGAAAGATATAGGCCTAACACTATTTTTACTTGTACAAATCCGTAGTATGTAGAATCATTTACTCCTCTTACATACTGAATTACTATTTTTAATACTATAGAAAGCCTACATTTTCACAGTGAAAAAAATATTAAACCATTAAGTTAAAGGTTTCAAATAATTATCACGTCATAAACATTAATTAAAGTTTCCAAAATTATAAGTTAATTTTGTTCAAGGTTTTTTCTGAGTATTTATAAAACAAAATTTATTTATCGGTAATAGGGAATTTTGTTAACTTCAAAGAAGAGAATAGAAATAACTTACACCGTGTAAGGAAACTAAGAATATCTTCGGTGCTGGTGATGCATTTATAAATACATAATGACTTTCATTACTATAAATCTTAGCTGAATCATTTAATCTCCTGACGCCAGGATCATTTCTGCATCTACTCTCATTAGAGTTAATTTCTGGAGAAAATTTAACACGAAACTACGGAAAGAAAATTAATAAACATTTCGTTTTTTCTTCTACTAACTA
This sequence comes from Anabrus simplex, assembly GCF_040414725.1. NCBI lineage: Eukaryota > Metazoa > Arthropoda > Insecta > Orthoptera > Tettigoniidae > Anabrus > Anabrus simplex. The sequence goes on along the minus strand of NC_090270.1, from coordinate 242,741,070 downwards.
CATGGAGATAGGATGTTATTTAAATGTATATGCTCATTAGAATAATGTTTTGATGCTTCCTGAAACAGTATTGTACTCATTATATGCTTTAATGAACACGTGTGTTTATTAATTCAACAATTTGTTTGCTAAAAACCATATCGATTAGATGGGAAAGAAATATTTTCCACAGAGATTGACATTAAGCTACGTGAATTCTGGATCTCCGCTCGGTCCTACCTTTCTAAATATTTGTTCTCGTGGGAAAAGGCTTGTGGCACAGGTTTGTGCATGGTGTAGAGTTAGAAATATAAGTTACCTTTGAATTCCATGGTTGTTATTCAATGTGCAGACGTTTAGAAGACAGAGGTACTTACTCTGCTTATCTACTGAGCGTTCCATAGAGCAAATGAATACTAATTTTTTTTTTGCAAGAATTTTAAAATTTTAAACTCTGTGTCCTTTTAAAGGGACACAGTGTCTCAGAAGGATGAAAGAAAACAGGAAATACTTTCAGGTAAATTAATGAATAGATGAAATTATAGTATTAATATTAAAAAGGCATTATTTATACACGAACGATTGACACATTTTTAAGATTAACAGTATTTTATTAGGTGTCAAATAGGCCTAACACTCAGATTTCCCTCACAACTATTGTCTGTCTGCATTGATATTTTCTATACTTCTCATAGTCCTTACTGAAAGTAAGCAATAGGACGAAACCTTCTAAAGGTACAGCTTCAACTGATACGTTCCCATTCCTCTGCACTGTATTTGCTTTTGCTAAGTTCCACTTGTTTCTACATATTCACAGTCACTTTCAGAGGACATTATTACAACAGCACACCCATTCAATATATTGAAGGCGGCTGATGAGACTTACAGAGGTACCGGTATTGAGAAACGTTTCTCAAGTTGTTGTATATTTTACCTGCCGTTTCTTCCTGCAGATCATCGCATTACAGAATCCAATGTCGTCCAGATATCATTTCAACGCGATAAAGCTGGCCAGTTAACTTACATCACGTTGAGTACTCTTTAGGTCATATAGATTCTCCTGATCTTTTGACAATCGAGATAATTCATTGTACCATAGGATATAAGGTGATTATCCTCCCACTCGCAAGAAATGGTGATCAGTTGTTAACTCGGATCAACAACATGTGTCAGTTTGGACATCCTATGTCAATATTCGCATGCATGCTAAATTTATACGACGTAGATTTCACGTATGCATCGTTCGGTAAGAAGGTGCCACTACTTACTGATGACCCTGCATACTTAGTCACTCTAGCTTAGTGTGTAAGTGAAATTACGTATTTTTCTCAGAATTTATATAATTATCTGTGCGTGAAATTTTCTGTGTTTATTAGTATTCCTCCTCTAGGTTTCAATATTTTCTACCTCAAGCAGTGTATAGGAGTTCCTTCCAAAGGAAATTAACCATGTGTATATTTAATGTATGAGCTTCGGAAAAAAATCTTCAAGAGCCTCTTCTGATCAGAAACATTTCAAGTCACGTTCTAGCTTCGCTCTCAGCTCTATAATGTATTCACGAACTTGTTCCGCTCCACTCATATATCCCTGTCCCTTTATGTTTACTCAGTTCCAAAGGAAAGATCATGATTTTATAATCACCCTTTCGCAAAAATGGTCTATGCAATATTATCCTTTTTTAATGAACTTACATATTATATTCTACTCTATAAATACCTTCACGTTCTTTCAGTTGATGGAAATAGAATAGATTTACACTGCTTCTACTAAAATACGTCATAAATCAAGGTATATTCTGGTGCAGTTATAAAGTTTTCATCGAAAGGGACAACAGAGTGAATTTATGTATTGTTCAGTTTTAGAGCAGCTGTGTATTTAGAAGTCACGTGATTTCTAGTGATATCATATATCCTCGGAGTAATTCACTTCGTTCTACTGCAAGTCAGAATATAATGTTCACAAAACAAGATTCATTTCTCCTCCAGGAGAGTTTTAGTTTCTAGAAGATTAAGAATAATACTAAGAAAAATGCTGCAAAGGTATAATTTTATACACATCAGTGTGATTCAAATATTTTACTTTTCAATTGATTACCGTTCTCCAACAATGACAATTTTCAAAGTAAATAGCCAGGTTTTCTTGTTTTTTATTTTGCTAGTTGCTTTACGTCGCACCGACACAGATAAGTCTTATGGCGACGATGGGACAGGAAAAGTCTAGGGATGGGAAGGAAGCGGCCGTGGCCTTAATGTACAGTCCCAGCATTTTCTTGCTGTGAAAATGGGAAACGACGGAAAACCATTTTCAGGGCTGCCGACAGTGGGGTTCGAACCCACTATCTCCCGGATTCGAGCTCACAGCTGCGCGCTCCTAACCGCACGGCCAACTCGCCCGGTAGCCAGGTTTTCATCCAAAACTATCTTTGAATATGGGTTACTAACAAATTAAAGTAATTAATAAACAGTATTTAAGAATCACGTCGCAGGTTACTGCCTCTGAACTCTTAATTCAAGTATTTTCACTCGTCTACAATTCTCCAACAATGTAAACTTTCAAAGTAAAAGGCCAGTTTGTCCTTCCTTCAACTATGAATATGGCTTACTAACAAATTTATTCAATTAATAAAAAGTGTTTAAGTAACACGTGAGGAGTTATTGAATTCGTAATTTATGTATTGGATCAATAGCGTGGGTCAATAAGTCATTTTCTAAGAACCTGTAATACTCTAGCACCTGCCCGGGTATTCTGAATACCCACCATACGACGGTGATGATAATGTCACCGAGGATCCTCTCATGTCAGGTCTTGTTTTCCGTTATGAATTACAACAAACTGGATTTTCATTCTAATAAAGCTATGTCTATGTACCATCATGTCACGTCAATCTCTACGAATTGACCGGAAAAAATTTATGTCTATGTTAATGACAATACAATTCTTTCTATGATATGTAACCATCAATGTTGAACTTTCCATTCTGCCCAGCCAATGAAAAATTGTTAGTAAGAATCTTCAAAATATACCTCTATATTATACAACCTGAAGAGGTATAATACGAAGAAGAAAACGTTTCTTAACCAAGAATCCACAAAGTTTCTGATCGGAACAGTGTTACTTGTGTTTGCCAAGAGAGACGTTCTTCCCGTCAATTCTTTGTTCTCCGATGGTTATCACCTGACAATTAAACAGAAAACAGAATTTCACAATATTGTTCCAAGATTCTTCACGTAGTCTTTCAAAATTGTTTCTGTTTCCTGGGACATGATCGAAGGAATGTTCGTTCTCTCCAATTTATTGTGACTATTATTGGATCATGATATGATAGCTTGCGATTTCGATTGGTTATCTTCAAGGATATTTAAACACTCCAGTCTCGAATAGCTTTTAAGTTTTCGTTCAATTTATTTATGGCCAGATGGATTTGATTTGGGCCTGCATGAATCTATAACTGAATGTGCTCTGCATATTAGTAGTATTTGCAGTTTTTAGATTTTCAGGAACGGTGCTAATATACTGCCCTGTGTTACGCCTATTTTGGTTTGTACCAATTTTTAGTTGTTGGTTCTTACTGATACACATTCTTTGCATCTTGTGAGGTATGATCTTTTATTGATTTAGGCGATAATGAATAAATAAATGTAACAGAATTTTGGAAGTGGCATACTGTACCGTATCACTAGATCCACGCAGCTTCTCCGCTGATCTAGGCAAAATTTGTGGACAGGAGAAGATACAATACCAAAGTGCAATAAATACTTTCTTCATACTTTTCACTCGATTCTGTAGAAAATTTAGAAGAAAATCTCTTTGTGATACTTCGTTTCACACCTTGGTACTTCGAATGTGAAATAATACAGTTTGAGACATCCCAGTTTTAATCTTTTACGAATTGCCTTACGTCGCACAGACACATATGTCTCACGGCGTCGATGGGATAGGAGAGGGCTAAGAGCGTAAAGGAACTTCAAGGTGTTCGATACAACTATCACTCGAATGCAGGCTCATAGCTACGCGACGAAGTTGAAGAATCCACTTAAAAGTGGCATCATACATATTTCTTTCAATCAAATTTAACCCTTGTGCAAATACTTGGAGTTCATAATAAGAAAACTAGAATACTCTTGAAAGAACATTTTCTGTATAAGCTTATGATTCGAGATGTAATATATCGCACATTAGTACCTTAGTCTTAAAATGTCGGATGTGAACTTTACTTTCGGTAACACAGTATTAGCTAACTTGTACTAGGTAAAGAAGAGGCGCGATAAACAAGCAACAAAGTTCACTGAGAACTCGTATAAACCCTCTATCTTTTTTTCCACAGCAATGCACTCGCTGCCATCAAACTGTCGTTGCCTTCGTCAAAAACACTAACTTTCCATCCGCAATCTTTCTATTCCCCCTCTCTTCTCTATATCGAAGAAAATATTATATTAAACAAAATATCGATAATCTAAATCGCAACTATTTCAACACACCTTAAAGAGAATGTTTCGAGAACAAATTTCCTTCGGTAAATTTTATTCATTGAAACTGATCTTAATGTAGAGGTCTCATATTGAATTTAATACTATTTTACAATCTGGAAAAGATTCCGTATCAGTGAACATATTTTTAACATAAGTTTGTCTCTATCCCTTTCAGTCACGCATTTTTTAATCGACCAAAACTTCTAAAATTTGATACACGTGCTAAATGAAACCTTGTGATTAATTACACCTGAGCTTGGAACACCTAGGTCGAGCAGTTTTATAGATTTTTTAATGTGCATTGTAATGTTCATTGTGACTCGAAGGTTGCAGAGTACAAGACACAGTTAATATTATTTATACAGTTTTATTCAATCTATCCAAGTAAATAGTATGTTAATTAGTCATAAAATAAGTTCCAAAATAATATACCAAAGATTCGAAATAAGAATATACCAAAATAATATTACTAAAAATCTACCACAAAAGAAAAAAAGATTTCTGAAAAACGGCCAAGAAGTAACACAAAAATTTGGTATTGTCAATTCAGAGCCTAGCATTGCCTTATAATTATCTGGAGACACTAGTAAATAGCACAGAAATAGTGCCTGAAGAATGAAAAACTTTCTTCCTCTACAGATTTATGGAGTATGATAACTCTGGAAGCAATTGCGTTCCCTCTTTATGCAAATGCGAAGTTGACATTTTAGACACAAGAAGTGCGTTCTGTTGTTGCATTCTGAAGCCTTGCATCTTGATGCAAATTTTTTGTCATCAAATCCTGCCATGTGGTTAATTTGATCCAAAAGTACTCCGTTGGATTCTGCTCACCTTGCTTGTGCCTCTTTACATCTGGTACATCACGTTCTGCATTGGCACTTGAACGGCCCCTCTTTAGGCCGCACTTTTTGAGAGAGGATCAAAGATTCACCGATGTGTTGCTTGAAGTGAACCAGGTCCAGAACGTTCTTTCCTGGTACACCAAGTACTTTGGCATCCCTTTTTTATTCCAACCAGCTGTTGGTGCAAGCCATATCAAGAGCATGGGTAATCATCCTATGTGTCCACTTTCTTGTTCGTACGAAGGTCCTGTAAATGCTCATCAGGAAATTAGATTTATCCACTCCATCCCATGCTTTGATTGTATAGCTGTATCACTTCTGGGATTGAAACATTAATGTATTGATTTGTTTTATGATCCCACCTTTTGCAGGTACCCTTGCGACGAACACTTACAAAATTGGACTCCATGCGTACAGGTTTATTGTCGAAGCACTTTGTTACAACAACGTCACCATATGCACTTACTGTTTGATCAGAGAACCCTCGGCTTTTCTGTTTACATTCCTAGTCTAATAAAAGAGGTGGACATTTGAAACGCTTTATTCTCACTGTACCTGCACAATAAATTTGTTTCCTTTGGAGCAACTGAAACAAACTGTAAGAGATAAAATCATTGTCACAGTATAGTTGGTGATTTGGTTCATCAATTCTCTCAGACAAATATGCCACGAGAGCAGATCCATAGTTCAAATCCTTGAATTCTTGCTGAATTTCAGTTGTAGAACTCTCATAAACTAAGAAACCATACATAATTCCACTTTCACCACCTAAAACAAAGTTTTTTATTCCCCATGGTGTGGGCTTGTTCCTTATATACTATTTAACATTTAACTGGCCTCTAAATGGGATGATCTGTTCATAAACGCAGAGTTTAGTTTCTAAGGCGATTGTCAAACACTTTTACCTAATTGCATTATAAAGGAGCCGGATTTTCCAAAACCTATCAGAGTCATTTGCATGTTCTGGCTGTGTGTCCACAAAATGTAAGTTGTGTCGCAATTTAAGAAATCTATTTAGGGCCATATTTTCATAAATTAGAGGTATAACCAGCTTTCCATTTAAATACATTCTAATTCTAGGATAATTCAAGTTACACATGGCAATGTGTAACAACACAAGAGTTTGAATTTCTTCAGGATTTTTTGGTGAAAATTGTTTATTATTTCGCATTTCATATAGGCTTGTCATTTGAGATCCAGTTTCAAACATATTGCCAGATATATATATATGTTAAAATATTCCACTGGAGAAGGAAGACTATTGATATCAATGAGCAAGGGTACATGCCATCGAACTGAAGGAGTTTCAAACATAGAATTCTAAATCCATTTCATGTCTTCTTTCTTTGTCAAGTTGTACATATCAAGACCTATCTCTGATGTTGGTGGTGTGCCGCCTTCTTCGTTTACTATTGCTCTCATTTCACTGAACATCAACTGTAGTGGTACAAGGTCATCAATGGCCTGAACATCTGTAATTCCTCGTTCATTATCAGATTCGTCATCACTTGAATCTGGAACTACAATACACAACAATTAATATGAAGCATTTTGTGTAAAAAAAATGTTACATCACAGTTTAATTCACAAGCACTTGTTTTACCTGACTTATAATCCAATTTATGGTCCTCGTGGTCAAATTCATTATCATGCGACGATATTTCTACTTCAGCATTATTCCCAGATTCAAGGAGGGGCAGAATATCACCTGTTCCTAAAGCCTCCCGCCTTTTAGACATATCTTCATGCAATCTCAGCCTTAAACAAGTAATATTAATTAATTAAACGATGAAATATACTAAACATAACCTATAACATAACATTTTGTTATGTAACATTTGAGGCACAATGTACATTAGAATGTACATCCCACTTTACAAAAATCTCAGAGTGAAATAAACAAATTATCTGCAGTTCATTTCACAATTCCTAGCAAATTAATCTATTTACTTTAGAATATAATGTTGTATAAACTTCAATACTCACCTATTACAGCAAAAATTTGCCTTCAGATAACACACTGTTTGCTGACGTCATAAACAGCAACTACGAAACTGAGATATTCCTGGTATTTTGCCGGTAAAACTGCCAGATGTCGGGCTGAGTTACTCACTAATGACACGGAAGACTTATATCTCAATGCACTCAACGGTCGCACTGCATCAAATATTTCCTAAGCGGAAATCGATGTGCATTATGATGTACATGGTGACCGACAGGGCTATTCCGGTTTATTACCACGGTAGTGTGTGTGATGTATCAAGAACACGTAATGAATATAACTTCTATAAATAAAGTGCTTTTGTACAACAGATCGGGTTGAGCGTGAAATGGTTACTATCTCAGCCAAAGTTCACGGTTTGAAATATGCTTAGTCAGGTGATATTTGAAAGAGCTCAGATACAGCAGTCTCATCTTGGTAGATTTAATGGCATGTAAGAAAACCCGGGCATGACATTAAACTGCGTCTCCCGAGTGACCACCGGTATAAGTGGTCCCCCTCTACCAAGTGCCAACGGCCTCCGCGGAGGGTGGACGAGCAGGTAGAGGTCCAGGGCACCCTCTTGTCCTTGGAGTGGGAAACTGCCCCTAAAGGCGGAAGAGCCACTGGATGGCCAACGGGATAGGATCAGGAAGGCAAAGGAAACCACCTGATTATTATCCAATGAGGGCATCATGCAGAGTCAAGGAATGAATACTGGTATGCTGCGCGACCCGAGCAGCGACCGGCTTCAGTTTGGGTCCGGGCCGAACGATCAGTTCTCGCACGGTAAATCTGCTACTGATCGACCAAATGCAGACCAACTTCGCAAAGGTAAAGCATTAGCTTCATGGAATTTGAAAGGGTTACTTCGGACGGAAAAACTTTGCTTTGTAGAAAGAGAACTAAATAAACATCAAATCGACATTTGTGGACTGTCAGAAACTTACTGGAAAGTATGAGGGCATTTTTAAACATATAACCATGTAATATACATCGCCGGGGCAAATGATACAGGTCAGAATGGCGTCGCGTTTCTTGCTGATAAGCGGATATCCCAATATATTGAGGAATACAGATCCATCAATGGGAGAATACTGACCCTCACTCCCAACACCAAACCATATAAACTACACCTGATCCAGGTATATCTACCCACCATCGCTGCAGACGACTAAGAGATCGAAGACTTCTATGCAGACATGGAAAATATAATAGCATCACTTAAACCAAGAGGTATTACCATCATAATGGGAGACTTCAATGCAAAAGTAGGAACCACTTCGATGGACAATCACTTACGAGAAACTGTAGGACAGTATCGCCTGGGTGCACGTAATGAGCGAGGCAATCGGTTGATGCAGTTTGCAACCGACAAGAGTTTTTCCATTATGAATACCGTGATTAAACACCACAAGTGTCGTCTCTTTATGTGAATCGGGCATTTTAAGAACCAAATTGATCACATACTTGTCGATAAAAGATGGAGAACCTCCTTCCGTAATGTGAAAACAAAACCTAGTGCCGAATGCGGATCGGATTATCGTTTACTATGGGCCTACCTTAGAATCAAACTGAGCAAACCAGTCGTCAAACTGAACTGGAAGAAGTTAGCGGGCCCTGAGCCACTTGCTTTACAAGAAACACTACGAATCACTGGGCCACCTGACCTAGAGGGAAATTGTGACATGGCTTGGAAGAGAATTGAAGAATGGATCACAGGTGCAGCGAGCAAGGTCCCAAAGATGAACACCGTAGTGAAGCGACAACACTGGATGACTGACGAAACTTTGGCACTGGTTGAAATGAGACTTAACATCCGGCTCACAGTTACAAGTCCAGAACAACAAGAACGACTAATGAAAAACTGAACAGTGATATCAAACACGCTTGTAGAAGAGACAAGAATGAACACATCAAGAAACTATGTGCAGGACTAGAGGCACATCCGACCAGAAATCACAGCGCAGAACTGTACGACAATGTGAAATACTTAGCACGAAAATTTATGCCTAAGACTCAGATTATTGAAGGTCCAAGTGAATATCATCACAAATGCAGCGGACATCGCCAAAGTATGGAGAGAATACTGCATCAATCTGTTCATCGGTCACCCACAACCAATGCCAGGTCGCCAGAACCCAACAGACTTTGGACCAATTATTCTTAGAGAAGAACTGGTACATGCAATAAAAAAGCTCCGCAACCAGAAAGCACTGGGCCAAGATGGAATCACTGCTGAAATCCTAAAGAATATAGGTGACCTAGGTGTCGACATCCTCCATAAGTTATGTCAGAAAATATGGGCATTTAGTAATTGGCCGGACCAGTAGTGCCACTCCGTCTTCGTACCACTGTTCAAGAAAGGTTACCCACATGACTGTGCAAACTATCGAACGATAGCCCTCATCTCCCATGCCAGTAAAATCATGCTCACTGTGCTGAACGAGAGCATGAAGACCTTCTTACTTCCACAAATCTCAGAGGAACAAAGCGGGTTTGTTCCAGGCAAAGGAACTCGTAAGCAGAACCTAAACATTCGGCAGCTCATAGAGAAGAAAAGGGAGTACAATATCAAGATGTTCCTGTGCTTCGTGGACTACAAGAAAGCCTTCCACAAGGTAAAATGGTCAAACCTCTGGGCTATAATAATTGGGACGGAGACGCAGATTCATTTAATTTACCTGATCGAACAATTGAGCTCTTCAAACACTGCGACAGTAAGACTTAATGGCGAATTCTCAGACATCTTTTCTACTAGTGCTGGAGTGCGACAAGGTTGCATTCTTTCCCCCCTCCTATTTAATGTATACAGGGAGTGCATTATGAGGGAGATTCTCGAGGACTGGAGTGGCGGCATCACAGTTGGTGGCAGGAAAATCAACAATCTTAGATATGCGGATGACACTGTGATAATTGCAACAGATGATCATGAACTAGAAGCCATCATGCGGAGGTTAGACGAGCGAAGCAGAGAATATGGTCTTGAAATCAACAATAAAAGACCAATGTGATGATTATAGACAGTTTTAATAACAATGGGCCTGCCATAACAAGAATTGCGGATTAAGAGGTTGTCAGTCGCTTCGAGTATCTGGGATCTATAGTCACAAATACTGGAGACTGTGAACCTGAGATGCGCAAGCGCATTGCGATTGCGAGAAATTCAACAGCAAAACTTACTCACATTTGGAAGGACACCTCCATCACTTCCAGGGCAAAGTTCACCCTCATTCGAACTCTGATCTTCCCTATCGCGACCTATGCATCAGAAAGTTGGACGATGAAGACGGCGGATCGCCGCAGGATTGATGCTCTAGAAATGCGGTGCTATAGGAGATTACTGCGAATACCATGGACAGCACACCGTACTAATGAATCGATCCTGCAACAGCTCGGCATCAGAACAAGACTGTTGAACCTTATCAACCAGAAAAACTCAGATATTTTGGACATATTGCCAGAAGACAGGAGGCAATGGAAATACTTATCACAGAGGGAAAAGTCGAAGGCGTTACGATGGATGGACCAGATCAAGAACTTGACCAGGATGAGCATACAGGAAGCAAGTCACGATACCCAAACAGGGACTCCAGGAGGAAGATCACCATAAGGATTGTCGCGTGATGCCACTACACCCTTATGAAGGGTTGGACTAAAAGAGGGAAGAAAACCCTAGTGGGAATATTATTATTACAAGAAGAAGAACGTATCTGTCGTTATTGGGCCGTTAGGTGGTGATGCCATCATTCGGGACACTGTACAAACAATAAATTGACGAGAGACATCTCGGAGATATTTATTTTTGTGAACAGTTACAGTACTAGTTATGTTATTTCCAACAGATGTTTTGTCAACAAATGTGCTTTGTTTGCGGTTAAATTGGAAGCAGGTAGTTTTTACCAACGCCTTAATTTCGACAATAATACTGTTGACAACATTGAATCTGGTTTGGTAATTTTGCTCTATATATTCTTGTGAATGCGAGATTATAACGCAACATTACACTTCGTTCCGGAATATCCATTTGTATTGGTTTGCTCCTTGAAGCTATTTCCATTTCCTCCTGAAAATGGCAGTAGGTGGCTGGATTATATTTTTTCAGCGGTTCACTTTATACCTCTCAATACTTCATCTGCTTGCTATATGGATATATAAAATTATAAACAAAAACAGTTTCAAATATCCCCACTGGAAAATAAAAAGACGTAAATATGTATCTCGGTCATGGCCACCTATCGACGGTTGCTAATTTCCTATGTCCGCCAGCCATAAGACATAGCCTGCACGCTTGCTTGGTAACATTGTCTGGCTATCCATCCATATTTACACCAGAGCCTGGTTTGCTAAGTTACAGTTCCGTCACACATTTTGTTACATACACTAAGGCTGAGCGCACACTTGATCCGTATTTGTTTCGAACGGTTACGTACGAACTTAGTCGTACATAAGAACGCGCACATTGGTTGCGAACTCGTCCGATGTGATTGTTCAGTATTCGCATATATCCTTCACTGTCTCCATGGATAACCTATTTCTGTTGGAGAATTCTATTCTGAGACGCAGAAGATGGCATCGTAGAACTGAATGGGTTAATAAAATATAACCTGTGACAAAGTTTAGTGAATGAAGTCAGAACTGTCGATCCGGCAACACTGGCGACACACAACGCTGCACCTGCGTAGAGCAGATTTTGACCACCTGCTCCCAAAGTTGTTCAGTTGAGCATCGGGTGTGTGCTGTGTAAGACCTGTTTCACACAGTACGTGCTCAGTGCGTTGGCTCTGAACTGCGAACAGGAACATGAGCGACCAAAAGATCAATGCAAAGTTTTGTTTTAAGGTTGGCAAGACACCGAAAGAAACCCATGCAATGCTGGTTCCTGTTTATTAAGATCAAGCATTGTCCTTGAAGTGGGTGTACGAGTGGTTCGCCCATTTTTAAGGAGACCGAGAAAGTGTTTCTGACAACCCTCGTAGCGAAAGGCCGGCGACCGCCGTCAGTGACGAAAACATTGGAGAAGGGACGATCGGCGATTAACTGTGCGCATGATAGCGGATGAAAAGCAGATGAACCATGAATCCGTGCGACAAATCCTTACCCAGAAGTTAGGGAGGAGCAAAACGTGTTCTCGTCTTGTACCACATCACTTGACTAACAATCAGAAGCAGGCACGTTTAGAGCCTTCACAGGATTTTGTTGAAACGGCGGATGCGACACCAAATTCCTTGACACTATCGTCACCGAGGATGAAAGCTGGTGTCTCAGGTATGACCCTGAAACGAACGGCAAAGCATGGAATGACGTTCTCCGGGATCACCTCGTCGGAGAAAGGTCAGAGCCTATTCCCACGACTCAAACTTGCTTTAAAAGGAAAGAGATTTGACGATATTCCTGACATCGAACGAAACGTGACGAGGCATTTGAACACCATCCCAAAGGAAGCATTCTTAGTTTCCAGGACATGCACCGCCAATCTCAGCAGTGCATAGTTATGGGAAGGGACTATTTTCAAGGACAGTAAGGTCACTGCTGTGCATTGTTCATCTATGTTGATAGTACAGGACTCTTCTCCGAACTTTGTCACAGGTTGTATATCAGGAAAGGGAAGAATTAGGTTAATTTAATCACACCTGGGAAGATAATAACCAAACTAGAACAAAATCAGTTCGCATTATCATCAAAAGGCATGTGGATAGTACTTGGACAGCAGAGAAAGCAATTACAATACTACCATAGATAGCTTTCTCTGCACTTTTGATTAAATGTGCCATATTAAAATAAAGTACATGTATGGCCAATAAAAACAGCTAGGAATATATTAAGTTTAATTTAAATTTGTAGAAAGAGGTCAATATAGCATATGTCGCGAAAATTCGAGCCCTAGTAATAACGCAAAACCAAATCTGTAAACGTTTGTTTGTTTGTTTGTTTGTTTGTATATGTACAGAAATGTGGATCACTTCAAGTATAACTGAAAAATGTAATTACTACTTATCAGGCATAAGTTATCCGGATTTTTCAGAGACTTCCTTCCATGATTGCGTTGTTAGATACGCAAGTGATTTTTACAATCACGTTGATTGTACAAGAATTTTAGTTCATATATGAACGTTATGAACTCTTCAAACCTCCATATAGCTCGGAGTTCGTACGCGAAGATCCAGTAAAATTCGAGCAAGTTGCGAACGTGATCGGATGTCGTATCTAAACGCGCGTATACGCACGACTAACTCGTGTGCAGTGTGCGACCCCGTGTAACATACTAGCATAGGGATAGTTCGTATACAGGATGTATCCGTGATGATTTTACAAACTTTTCGGGATGGTGGATGACGGAAAATGGGTCAGTTTGAAATCAGGAACCGTAGCTCAGAAACTTTCGAGCCAAAAGTTATTAATAATCCAAGTTGTCGAACGACTGTCTGCTCTTAACAACAGCAGTGTACATAGTGGGGTTCAGAGATGAACCACCCACGTTTCTGGAACACATCTCGCTTGCCCTTCGTCCAACAATATGGAGCCCCATCTCCCTTTGAACTGACGGTTCGTGAACACCTGGATCAGACACTCCCTGCAAAGTGGATAGGAAAAGGTGGTCCTGTTTCGTGGCCCGATCGTTCTGCAGATCTCACCCAACTTGATTTCTTCTTGTGGGCCCATGTGACAAGTCTTGTTTAAGAGACGGTTACGTCTCAAAACTCACGGGCTATAATTATTAACAAATAATATCAAGACTCACGACTACAAACTGGTAGCTAAAGCAAACATTCTAATGAGTCTCAAAATTCACGAATCCTGACAGCAGGTGCTTGCGATGACTGCAGGAGGGGTGAGGTGCGCGGTGACTCACGCTTCCTTTCAACCCATGTTTTTCCACCGACGTAGGGCAGTCACACAGGTAGCAGATTGTCTATCAGTTGTTTATCTAGTTGTTTTCTTAAATCATTTAAGAGCCCATGAGGTCACTTTTTAGTCGCTTCTTACGACTAGCAGGGGATACTGTGAATGTTATTCTGCCAGCCCAACCCACGGGGGAGAAATAATGGTTAGTGAATAAAAAAGACCGAGGTATATTATTATCATTATTTTAAAAATATTTTGCTGTTGTCTTAAAGTTAATATAATGAATTTCTTACCTTTCATATAAATTTATAATACTGACGTGTGGCCTCCGGAGAGGTCTGGTGCAGGTCTTTAGAGCTGACACCGTATAGGCGACCTGCACGTCTATGAGGAAGAAGCCCTACCGAAGATGAAGTCTAATGCTGAAGATGGCACGAACATCCAGTCCCCGAGCCATAGCTATTAACTAATGAAAGTTAAAATCTCCTACCCGAACGGAAATCGAATCCGGGACCCCCTGGGCCCATTGAACTAAAGGCCAGCATGCCACCAATTTATGCATGCAGCCGGACGACATGAAATTATAGTAGGTATATTGTCCGCTGCTAGTCAAAAGAAACTGCCGGTTGTTAGTACTGGGGCTTAGTTCCATAATGCGGCCAGATTGCGGCATTTACTTGATTAAGGAATTTTATTTACAGATATTAGAGGTCAAGACAGTTAATTCACTCATTTAGTTTCAACACTGGAGATTCATTTGGAAAAAGGCGTATTTCTAATTTTCGTAAGCGTTCATCTATTCGCTTATTTCAATCGGTTATCTACCCGACACAATTGAACCGAAATATAAATATCCATGACGCATCCCATTATTCCGCACGATATAAATGAATGATATTTGAAACTCATTCGATTATTTTATTTTTCATTCGATTATTTAAATAATCGGATGGAAGTTATTTTATTATTAAAAGGATTCGATTATCCCATCACTAATAGGGTGGACATTTATCCATTCAAGGAAGGACTGGCCCTGCTCGTGAGTTTTGAGACTGGCGCAGGTAGAGAAACCTACTCTTTCTAATGCTCTTCCAGGAATTAGTGAGTTTTGAGCCTGGCCCAGGTAGAGAAACTTGTTCTTACTAAGCCTCTTCCTGGAATTCGTGAGTTTTGAGACGACACGTAAGAGACACCTGTTGGGACTGAAGGGGATCTCTTCACGAGAATTCTCGCTAACTGTGACGCTGTTCAAACGACATCGGGGATATTCGAACAGTTACGACATAACTTTGTGCTACGACGCCATGCATGCATTGACGCAGGGGGACGATATTTCGAACATTTGTTGTAAATGGAGCAGCTTGTGAAACTTGTGCAGGTAAACGGACTTAAATGACTAGAATTTTGCTCAACTTTTGACTCGATCGTTTCCAGAATACGGTTCCTTATCTCATGTTGATCCATTTGCCATCCTCCATCATACCTGAATGTGTGTGACATCATCATGCACACACCGTATTTTAATATTTAATCTCAGTAAAGTTTGCTAGGTTTGGAAGGACTACGTCCTATTTAAATAAAATGTTAGGAAGCTTGTTAATGTAAATACAATTTTAACGTAAATGTGGACAGATTGCATAAGGTCACAGCTTGCTTTCTTACTTTTTTTATTCAGAGTTATTGGCTGAGTTGTTAACATATCTTGACGAGTCTGTTTCTTATTTTTTTTGCCTTACTTATTTGGATTTGTTTTGTTTTGATGTTTGAGACGCAGCGTACGTCTGGGGTTTAAATGTAAATATAAATAAGGATTCAAATTAAAGTCAGGAAGGAATAGTTTAAAGTATTATTAATTGGAGCTCAAAGTGTACGGAAACAGGCCGTCGCGTTTTCGGGGATTTATTGCATGATATGTGAATGAGAGTGTGTGAAATGGTGGAGTTTGGATCAACAAATTTCGATAGTGTCATCTTCACGACTATTTGAATATCAAAATGAGTGTATATTAGTGTTTTATTCAAGAGTTCCTGGAACGCAATTTCGTTTTCCGAGTTCGAATAGTTAGAATCGATTTTTCTGTAATTTTTTTTTGCTAGGGGTTTTACGTCGCACCGACACATAGGTCTTATGGCGACGATGGGATAGGAAAGGCCTAGGAGTTGGAAGGAAGCGGCCATGGCCTTAATTAAGGTACAGCCCCAGCATTTGCCTGGTGTGAAAATGGGAAACCACGGAAAACCATCTTCAGGGCTGCCGATAGTGGGATTCGAACCTACTATCTCCCGGATGCAAGCTCACAGCCGCGCGCCTCTACGCGCACGGCCAACTCGCCCGGTGTAAAATTTATTATTATTATTATTATTATTATTATTATTATCATTATTATTATATTATTATTATTATCATTATTATATTATTATTATTATTATTATTATTATTATTATTATTATTATTATTATTATTATTATTATTATTATTATTATTATTATTATTAGTGCGAGTTTCTCGAGTGGTAAGATTGAGATATTTCAGTAAAACTTCAGATGTTCAGACATGATCCATTGTCTATGTGGCATTTTCCTTGTTTCAGATTATGGTATTATTACAGAATTTGCCACTTTATTATTCATAATTTAGCTTTACGAGCGCGCGTGATTTGATTTGTTACCAGCACGGTCTTGTTCCTTTTCATGTGAGCCAATGTTAGACGACGCCATTTATATTTGTATCAGTTTTGGGCAACTTTAGGACATGTGATATTATTTTGCGTGATTTTGAGTAGGAGGACGCGTTCCTCATTTTAAAGGCCTGCATCTTCGTGTTTTTGGCCTTGCCTTAGGTAGACTGTTGAGCAGCGTGTGTAACGGGATGGGCCCTGTTTTATTTATGATTGCTGATTATTTTGAGAGAATTAATCTCCTCTTTGAGGCATTCCGCCGTGTGTTGGCGAGGGTTATATTTGCGTCTACCGACGAGAGTTTATTTTAGCGGCCTATATTTCGTGATGATTTTATTGGCTTTTTTTGTCTATGTCACTGCGTGTTGCAGTAGTGAGATTTTTTTTATATCGCGACGTTCAGTTTTCTTTTCCT
Organism: Anabrus simplex; assembly: GCF_040414725.1. Lineage (NCBI taxonomy): Eukaryota > Metazoa > Arthropoda > Insecta > Orthoptera > Tettigoniidae > Anabrus > Anabrus simplex. The sequence continues at coordinate 242,723,861 of NC_090270.1, read as the reverse complement.
TTTGTGATATAACCGCACTGAGGTATATTTTTGTGTCATGTAAACTATATCAGGAACCGATGTTGAATTATGTCTTGAAAGTTAAAGCCTACTCTGTTATTTTTATGATTCGTGTCATGTAATTTATTTCAGGAAACCACGTTGAATAGGATGTGTTGCTTAAAATGTAAAGGTATTTCCTTACATTTTCCATCGAGTCTGAGAGTGAGTGAAAGTTGCGTAAATACCGCATGATTTTCTTGGTGAGCCCTGGGAAACATGACAGGTTTTTGTTTCCTTGATTGTGTGTATTTGCCATTTATGCGATTTATTTTGTGTGGTTCCGACCCACATTGTTTGTTGTGCTCATGGGATTGCTCTTGATTCAGGGTGTATATATTTGTGTGTAGGATATTTCACCTCTCAGCGTATTATATAGTGCACAGTTAGATTAGTTTTTGTCTCACCTTTACGTCTTTTCTTAAGGTTAGGGATCCCCACTGCAATTTAAAGTGTGCAGGAAAGGGAAATATACTCATCTACAGTTGAAGGTGTTAACAAAAATAAAGCCAGGTGGGTGGTGCGAGCACGCGAGCCAATGTGTTAAAAACTAATCAACTTCAAAATTTGATTTGTTGTATGTGCTTCGGCATACAATTGTATATGTGTATGATTTCTATTTTGTTTCTAAGATGAATTTCATCAAGCTGAAGGAAAAATATGAGTCATGTAAAAATTTGAATCATTTGATACTTTTGCTATTTCCTTCATATTTTTCTTATTTATATTAATAAACAGGTTTTACTCTAAAATTGACGTCGTGCTCCTCCTTGATTTATTTGTAGCTTTTAGTCTACCTCACCGTGTCCATATTATGTTATATGTTCCCCTCATTCCAGGGTGTATATACTTTTAGGGCATTTTTAAAAAATCACAGTTCGAACTGAGCACCCCTGAGAGCGGCTGACCAGTCCGGAGGCAAATCACCTTGAGGGCAGAAACAGGGACAACACTTCCACTTCCCATTTATATTAGCTACCATATCTTCCCCACATTTACCAAACACCCTTTTGTATCCTTCAGTTATATTTCCAACTCTCGCATTGAAAACGCCCATTGGCACTATCCTATCCTTGCTGTTGACCCTGACTCAATGATTCATAAAACTTGTCAATATCATTCTCCTCTGCACCCTCACATTTTGAATACACTGTGACAATTCTCGTCCTAATTCCTCCAACTGCCTAATCTACCCACTCATTTGCTCGCTTACGTGCCCCATCAGAAACTGTGTTGCGTGCATAGTATTCCTGATGAAGAGCCTTACCCCAGACTTCGTCCTTCCCTTTTTAATACCCATCAAGTACACTTTATAACCACCTATCTCTTCCTCGTCATATTCCCTTACCCGAATGTCACTTAATTCTAGCACATCCATATTTATCCTCTTTGCTGACTCAGCCAGTTCTACTTTCTTCCTTCCATAAGCCCTATTAATACTTATAGCTCCCCATCGAATTCCATTTCGTTCTCCAAGTTGTTTCCAAGGAGTCCCTCGCCTGTCAAATGGGAGTGGGACTCCGTTACTCCCATAGGTCCGAGGCTTGCTTGAAATCTTCTGAGCTTGGTAAATTCATGAAGAAGGATGTTACCCTACTTACACATAATCTAAGCGAGGATCTCTCCCCTAACGTGTTAGCAAGTCGATAAATAAAAAGAAATAAATAAGGTGACTATTCGGATGGAATAGACACATCGAGAAATTCAATCATAATGGAATCGTTAATACCAACGGTAATTCCTTTATAGAAACTTATCAAAGCCTAAAACAATCGCAGTTGTGAATAATGCTTACGTTAGGATAGGAAGCTTACTATAATTCTATGACCAGATGCAGCATACACCACGAATGACACCCTTGACGGCAGCTAATTCACGCATCAATTTAGATGCAAAACAGGTCGTGAAGTAATTGCTTGGAATCTCGTACAGTACGGTGTTCCTTTGTTATCACCCATTACTGTGGATATGACATGGAGAAACATCTACGCGTTTCATTTGGCCGTAGGGAGGTCTTTTTGTATCGGATGGTACGAAGCACCTCTCTTCTGAAATTGTGGTTCATAGAATAAAAGACAGCTGAAGAAAATTGTGAATCATTGACCACATTCTGTGATGTCCATTGAAGAAATGGTGCGTGGAGCATAACAGATTATCGGCTGATATTGGTACATTGTGCAAATGTTCGCATGTACCAATATGGGGGCCATTCCGAGAGGGAGTAAACAAATTCTTCATTATAACCAAACTGTACAGGTAAATCTCTAACAGAAGGTGTCCTTCCTAATGCCTTAATTGCATGCAAGCGTCGTTCAAGTCTTCGGAACGTATTGGTTGCCAGTTGTCTTCCCTCAAAGTAGCGCTTGTAATACATGCACGTGACTGTAATGCATTCTGCTTGTATCTCCATACATGGGTCACATATCAACGCACTCATCACTAGAATACATCGTAACTGTTCAAAAATAAAACCAATTATATTCGCTTTCACTACACAAGTACATTATTAAGCTTCGTGTCCTGATTTTTTCTTCATAGGTGTGGAGTTGAGGCAGGAAATATTTCGTTATTGTCGATAAGACGCAAACAGTGCTGCATGGGTACAATGAAACTGAATACCTTCGAAAACATAAACATAATGTATCATTTGAACCATTGATCCAGATCTGAAAAGTGACCATTACCTTTCCGAGTCATCCAGAAAGGTGTCCGCCAAGGCTGCGAGCTGTCGCTGGTTTCCTTCAATATCTTTGATCGTAGTGAGCTTAATTAGAGGAATAGGATTGTGGATTTGCTGTTGGAGCTGGAAAGAATTGCCCAACCTACGTTATGCATATTTTTTTTTTGTTATGGGCTTTACGTCGCACCGACACAGATAGGTCTTATGGCGACGATGGGATAGGAAAGGCCTAGGAGTTGGAAGGAAGCGGCCGTGGCCTTAATTAAGGTACAGCCCCAGCATTTGCCTGGTGTGAAAATGGGAAACCACGGAAAACCATTTTCAGGGCTGCCGATAGTGGGATTCGAACCTACTATCTCCCGGATGCAAGCTACACAGCCGCGCGCCTCTACGCGCACGGCCAACTCGCCCGGTCGTTATGCATATGATACTCAGAAAAGAGAGAGAGAGAGAACATATAAACCTAATGAATTGATTTCATTATTTGCATCTGATATTCCGCATGCATTTCACTGCTTCAGTATTCTTACTTACTCGTTAGCTGTTAATCAGGGTTATTTTTATTGCTAACATGTTTCTGTAAAAAACTAAAATTGAGAAGGTAATTATATATATATAGAATATAACAAACCATTACCTGGGTATAGTAGTAGCAAGATTTATTAAAAATCAATCATCCGTCCTCCAGCGAAGGTGTTCTTAAAGGTCCCGGCTATATAACTTAGTATATATTGTGATAATTAAATATTTTTTCTGGAAAATTAATCGTAAGAAGATTAAGATTTCAGGTACAAGTGCAACTGCGTAATTTGCGGAGAATCTCTTATTGATCCAGAATTTTTCTCTTTATAAAAAAGGGTTTTCAAAATTTGGAAAGATACTGGCTATGTTTTTCGGCAGGGTGTCTCTGGATCCAGACAGGAGGACTCTCACAACCCATTTGCCAAGAGGGATATTATACACCCATTTACCTGATATATATGGCAGACATGGCGTATACATTGCTTAATTTTCCAGATTAATATCCTGAACCTGTTTCAGTTCTCCTTGGTAGCGAATAGTAGGATCTATCACCATCGCTTTATTCTCCTTCTTATTGATGGCTATGATGTCCACTCTCCTCGTCGAGTCATCGGTGGAGACGCAATGAAGTTCTTCATGCATCTCCCATCCACGCTGCTTCAGTCCTTGACCAATTGATGTCCTTACTCGATGGTGATGTTTATTGCGCAGTAATTCGGTGCTCCTGCTGAACCCCATCACTTGTCCGAGTGTTTCGGTCTCGTTGCAAACGTTTTGGGGACAAGAGTTTGAGTTGGAAGTTCTGTAACGAACCGATCTTACTACGGTCAGGTTGCATGACATTTTTATAGCATTGATTTATTCGGATGAAGATAAAGGTGACTTGCAAGACACCCAGGAGTTTGCTTTCGGGTGATCGGCGTACACAACCACTCCTCTCCATTTATGATGCAAATGGCACCATAAATGAAAAGCTCGATCTTTCATAATCTCTTGCAGCTTTCTTCCATTTGTTTTAGAGGGAAGACTATGTTTTTCGATGTTCTGTTTATGGAGCGCCATAATCTGCTCATTGGAAAACGTCTTTAATTGTAAGTAAGCGACTGCAGATATTAAAGTGCTGAATATTATTCTCCCATTCGGCGCAGGGTAGTTCCATACCTGTGAATTACTTTGGACTATTTAACATGGAGTTCGTTGTATCTTCAGGTAGCATCATTATTTATTTAACCGAACTTCTTATAATTTTGTCCAGAACTTTAAGAAAATTTTTATTGCTAGTTGCTTTACGTCACACCGACACATATAGGTCTCATAGCGACCATGGGATGGAAAAGGCCTAGGAGTGGGAAGGAAGCGGCCGTGGCCTTGTTTAAGGTATAAACCCAGCATTTTCCTGGTGTGAACATGGGAAAGCACGGAAAACAATCTTCAGGGCTGCCGACAGTGGGGTTTGAACCCACTATCTCCCGATTACTGGATACTGGCCGCACTTAAGCGACTGCGGCTATCGAGCTCGGTAATCTTTAAGAAAAGTGCTGGATACCCGAGTTAGAGGTGCGCACTCTAGTGGGTATATCAATCCTGGCCAAATAAATTCATTGATAATTTTAACTTTCTCTTCAGGGTTTAAAGTGTAGTTTTAAATTGTTCAGATCATAATTTAGGATATTAGTTATTTTAGATCTGCCAAGAGTAATTTCGTTATTGAAATCAATTCTTAGATACTTGATTCGTTCATTATTCAATGTTACTAGTTGTATTACTGATCCTTGAACGGTAGGGATATTTCCCGGAACCTGCTTTCCTTTCCTTAGGATAATATATTTACTTTTTTGTGTGTGTTAATATTTAGACCTATTTCTCTGAAGCTACTTATGGCTAAATTGAGCAAAATTGTTGCGTCTTGCTCGGTTCTGCTGATTATCGCTATATCATCAGCGAATGCGAAAGCAAACAATCGTGAGATTTCTTCGGATAAAGTATCTGCACTTATCCCTGACGTCATGGTTGGTAAAATAATGTAATATTTTATTAATTGCCAAATTGTTGTTTTTAACAATTTGTTTTAAATCGTATCGACCCAGATAGGTCTTATGGCGACGATGGGATAATAAAGGCCTAGGAGTTGGAAGGAAGCGGCCCTGGCCTTAATTAAGGAACAGCCCCAGCATTTGCCTGGTGTGAAAATGAGAAACCACGGAAAACCATCTTTATGGATGCCGACAGTAGCGATCTGAACCCACTATCTCCCGGATGCAAGCTCACAGCTGTGCGCTCCTAACCGCACGGCCAACTCGCCCAGTAATTGCCAAATTGAAAAGGAATGGTGAAGTAGGTGAACCTTGTGCTGTTCCAAATTTAACTTCTGCAGGTTTGAATTTCTTGAAATCTGCCTCTACTTGAATACTGTTCTGGGAAAAGAAAGTTATAGTAAGTTTACGCAAATTGTCTAGAATGAAGAACCCGTCTGATGTGATGTCCAATAGAAACAAACTCGTTCGATATGTCGAGAAAAATGACGCAACAATCCTTCCGGTAACGCTTTGCATCTTGAAAGCAACCATTGACAAGAGATGCGTTAATATAAGTTACAGCTATTGGCAAAAAGCTGCATTGATATGGATTTGAAGTGATGTGTGTAAGTAGCTGAGGGTGTAACACGCGTTCTGTGATTCTCCTGAAGACAGAATATGTGGTAACAGGTCTCCATTTCTTGATGTCATTTATTTCTCCCCCTTTGTGTATCAATATCGCTCGTCCCCTTTTAAACTGTGAAGGTTCGTAAGAGAACTACAGCAATGCGTTAATGAACAACGTGAGAAATTTAGTGGCTTTAATGTGAACCGCTGTACTATGGGTTCAACCTTTATGCCGTGAAGACAATGTATTTTCAAAATGTTCTGTAAATCTTGGCATTTAAATTTTGCAAGGTTGTCGCTTGTTTATTTTTTCAGTTATTTTACGGGCAACTTTTCGTCCTTGGTTATAAAACTGGTATTGAGATACCTCGTAATCATAACGTTCTCGATTTGTTTTCTCGTTGTCTCTTAGACCTTTGTTCTGGATTGCAGATGTTTTATGATCGTATTTATGATTACTATGCAGATTTCTATATTTAAAATATCTGACTTCAGGGTGTTGAGGACCAGGCTATGTTGTCACGTGGTTGGCGAAAATCAGTAAAGTATTAGAAGAGAGGGAGGGATTCTAACTCCTCCACTCCTGCATTACAATAGAACTTTCGTTCGGGATATCTTCGAATACTGGATTACTCTGTATTGGTTCTACACGGCCGTCATCGTTCCTATTCTCAGTGGTTTGGATTATTTAATTATAATTACAACGGGCTGTGTTGTTGAAATCTTGCTCAGATATTATATTTCTCCTAATTTCGGGGTACGCTTGCCGAAGTGAATGTTAACCCCTAAAATGATTTTCATAGCTTACCACAAACAGGGTGTAGTAATTTGTAAGCACTGGTATTACTTAAGTTGTGTGTGAATTTCTATATGATGATGCTAGATTTAGAATTTTATTTTTTGTAATAATTTTTTTCCATGGGATTGCTCGTTGTACTTTTGTTGCTTTTGTTGAGTAATTAAATTGTAACTTTACTTTATCACACTACTGTAAGTGATAATTGCCAATTGCCATCGGAATAGTCCCAATGTCTATTATATTATTATTATTATTATTATTACATAATTCTTTTTTTTTTTTGCTATTTGCTTTATGTCGCACCGACACACAAATGTATTATGGCGACGATGGGATAGGAAGGGCCTAGGAATTGGAAGGAAGCGGCCGTGGCCTTAAGGTACAACCCCGGCATTTGCCTGGTGTGAAAATGGGAAACCACGGAAAACCATCTTCAGGGCTGCCGACAGTGGGGCTCGAACCCACTATCCCCCGATTACTGGATACTGGCCGCACTTAAGCGACTGCAGTTATCGAGGTCGGTTTACATAATTATATATTATATTGTATATTATCGCTAGCTTATTTCCTGGCGTAAAAGGGTATCACAGTATTTATAATTAATGAATTTTATAATGTCTAAATAACAATCTAAACATACTCAATTCCTCCCTTATACTGTAGACTATGTGATATTTGTTTCAGAAACAAACATCACATTTGCTTCATGAGTGGAATTTCACAATTATATATTTAAAAATGTTTACGTAACCTCTCCTAAAATTTTAAGTTTTTATTTACGTTAATTTCACATCGAATCCTACTATTATCCTGTCCTTTACAATCCACTTCCTCAAAAATTAGTAGCAGTAGCCGATCTTCAACATAGCATTAATGTGGTCGGATCTAGAGATTACTCAACGATTCTTGTTATGTCCGGCTTACTTGCACGCTTTCATTTAATCTCCTAGGCCTAATCCTAAAACGTCAGTACCACTTCCCTCCTAAATATTGCAGAGGTAGAAATATTACCTTGCGATCACTACTCTTATGGTGATTCCTATCACTAGGTGATACGACAATCAACACTGCCTCCGATCTGTTGGTCCTTTATCTCCTTTCATCAGTCTGATGACGTTCAATCAATCAATACTGATCTGCATTTAGGGCAGTCGCCCAGGTGGCAGATTCCCTATCTGTTGCTTTCATAGCCTTTTCCGAAATGATTTCAAAGAAATTGGAAATTTATTGAACTATTCAATTTCCACTAACGTCCCTAACCCTAGCATTACCAAGGTAAAATTTGTCACTTGGATATCTAAGGGAGGGGGGGGGGGGGGAATTTACCCGCTACTATTTTCATCTCTAATGAAGTTTTTAATAAAGAGTTCCTGTAATATTACAGTTTTGAGGTAAGTTAACAATGACTGCACTCACAAACAACAACAAAAACAACAACAAAGAGAATAATGAAATTTGCAGTGTGTATAGCAACAGTTAAGTCATAAATCATAGGAACTTTATGAATGTTCTTTCATTAACTTTCACTTTCACAGTTGGTACAAATAATATTTTCGTAGAATGAGTCTTGCAGACGTATTTGGAACATCTGCAACAAACCATTGTCACTTTGATCATCTTGTCTTTGTCCTTTCTTAGTGTGAATGGATTTCAAACATTGATGACACCTTCCTCTTGTGTATGATGGAGCAGAAGCAGTTGTTGAAGTAGCACTGGGTAATGACCTTTCAAGGACACTTTCCATAGCTGAAATGATAGGTTTCTTCAAACCAAGCATGTTCTTTGCCCTGTCTTCTGCAAGTGGTCTTAAAAGCTGTTGTCCCAACTCTAACATATACAGCCTCGTGAGATTCAGTTTCTTCTTATTCCAGTCAGGGTTATCTTTTTTTAATATGGTGCATGCATTTGTACACACAATATCTATTAGGGTGAAGAACATATCCGACCATTTGACAGTTTTAAGATATTTCGTCAGATAGGAAATCTGTTACATGCACGTCTAAGAGGGGGGGGGGGACAAAAATTGCCCCCTCAACAAAAGTATATTGTAGGAACTTTAAAAATAACACACATCGAAATAATGAGTATGCGACATCTTAGTAGACATCTTATGTGACAACTTTTTAAAATATTGCTTTTCTGACTTACAAATTGCGCATTTTATTCATAAAATGAGATAACGCGGGAAATTTTTGCCCCCCCGGTGATAGTTCTAGGGCTAAGCACTATCCATCATTATCCTACAAATATGAACAAGGGGGAGTGGTACAGGGGTTGGAAAATTTTACTTTGTCGGTCACATTATTAAAATCTCCTCAGTGCAGGTAAAGCCATGCTTAGTAAACAGATTTGCAAGCTCATGTCCACGGCAATAGAAAATAAACACTGCCCGAGAAGAGAACAACACGTTAAGCACGTTTCAGATCTAAATATCAGATTAAACCACAATTTTATGCATAAAAGGAACGAGCCGTGTGATATTCCTCTCCGATGAGATTAAACAGAGATTCAAATTAATTCTCACCATTAATCTATATATATAAAATAACTTGTCCTGACTGACTGACTGACTGACTGATTCATCATCGCCGAGCCAAAACTACTGGACATAAAGAAATGAAATTTTGGTGATATATTCATATTAAGATGTAGGTACTCGCTAAGAGAGGATTTTTGGATATTCCATCGCTAACGGGGTGAAAAGCGGGGTGAAATTTTAAAATGAGTGTATTTATATCTCAAAACTTTAAAAGTTTACAGATGTAACAATTGGTATTTAGAATCTTCTTTAAAAATAAGGAAACACGTATCTTTTGTTTTCAGAAAATCCCAATAGGAGGGATGAAAAAGGGTGAAAATGGGGGAAAATGGATTGAATGCCTTTAATCAGGATACCGGTACTTATATCACAGAAAAGAAAGATATTACAGAACTGAAAATTTGTATATGGGATCTCCTTTAAAAATAAAGAAACACCAATTTTTTAGTTTTTGGAAAATCCAATTAATGGCGATTAAACAGGAGTGACAAATTGGGGTGAAATTTTTGAAAGACTATATCTACAGAATATCTTGGAAACGTAAAATGTTACAGACGTAAAAGGTGGGTGTTTGGAATCTCCTGTAAATGTAAAGAAACATAGGTGATTTGTTTTTGGAAACTCCACTTAAGGGGAACTCAAAATGGATTAAATTTTAAAATGAGAATTTTTACAGTATATCTAAAAAACTTAACATGTTAGAGAAGTGAAAAATGGTACTTTTTATCTCTATTAAACATAAAGAAACGTGTATTTTTAGTTTTCGCAAATATCACTTGGGAGGTGGTGGTGGTGGGGGGGGGGGTAAAAGTGACTGAAAATGGTGTTGAATTCTTTTAATTAGGCTATTGATATCTCAAAAATGAAGATGTTACAGACGTGAAATTTGATATTTGCAATCTGCTTTAAAAGTAAAGAAACACGTATTCTTGGAAAATCCAATGAAGGGGGGGGGGGGGTGAAAGAATTGAAAAATTAATTGACTTAATTGTATGAGAATACATACATCTAATAAAAACTAAAGTTGTTACAGACATGAAAATTCGTATTTGGATCTCTTTAAAAAAAAAAAAAAAAACGCGTTTTGGTGGGGAAACCATCTTGGAGGGCGGGAGTGTAAAGGAGTTGAATTCTTTTCACGAGGACACATAAATCAAAAACTGAAGAAGTTAGAGTCGTGATAATTGGTATTTAGAAGATCCTTTACTATTAAAGAAGCAAGTATTTTTTGCGGGAAAATTCACTTAGGGGGTGGGGGAAGTATTGTGAAATGAAGTGAAAAAACTCAATTATTTTTATGGGGAGACTTATATCTCAAAACTGAAGGTAATAGACGTGAACATTGGTGTTTGGAATCTCCCTTAAACATAAAGAAACAAGCATTCTTTTAATTTCTTTGGGGGGGGGGGGCGGTGGCGGTAAATAAACTTAACGGCGGTGGGGTGTAGAAGGAGGTGAGACCAATTGATTTTACTGTTATTAATGTACTTATAAGGATCCTCCGTTGCTCAGGCGGCAGCGCACCGGCCTCTCGCAGCTGGGTTCCGGGGATCAAATCCCGGTCACTCCATGTGACATTCGTGCTGGACAAAACGGAGGCGGGACAGGTTTTTCTCCGGATACTCCGATTATCCCTGTCATCAGCCATTCCAGCAAGACATAATAGTAATAATAATAATAATAATAATAATAATAATAATAATAATAATAATAATATTCCGGACCGTCGTCAAATGTGCGGACCGCGCTGGAAACGGGTCCTGGACGGATAATGACTAAGAATGCAGTTTGGCCGCGGGTTCAGTACCACCAAGGCACCCAATATGACACCACGCCAGATCTCCTGAAGGATTTTATCCATATTAAAAATGATTATAGGAAAAGATGGTAAAGATTTACGGACCTAACTTGACCGGGAGGGATACCTGAGCCTAACCCTGGAAGTACGAAATCGATTGCTGCAAAGGAAGATTGAAAAATGTGAGGAAACGTGCCGTAAAATAATAGAAAACCAGTCAGATCGGGAATTTTGGTGGATTCTCGCAGAAAACGAGTCAGATCGCGAATTTCGGCGGATTATATATCTAAAACAATAAGCATTCAAGTATAAAATTCAGTATAATACCGTAGCGAAGCACGGGTATCTTGCTAGTCCTGCTATAAATTTTGTTTAACACCATATTACATCAAATCTTTGTAGGCTATTTTCCTGGAAAGTACTCAGCATTCTTTATGGAAAATATAAGAAATGACTGAAATAGAGCGTGCAAAACGTGATGTATTATGGGGGAAGTATAATAAATTAATATACCTGTATTGAACAAAGGAATGTAAGGACGATTATTCGAAACAGGACATATTTCTTAGTCGCCATGAAAACTGGTGGTAAGAGCACTTCCTCCTACATGATTCTAACTGAACTTACCGGTCATTAAGCCGATGATAGTTCGTTATTGTAGAGATAATCATATATATGTATAATGATGGTAGTGAAGGAGATACTTAAGAAAAAGTTTTATTTTTCTGTAAAGAAAATCAAAACTTGATGAAACTTCATATACACAGTTCAAAAAATGAGGGAAACGTGTTTTGTAACGTCTCTTATGTGAACTTTAATTTGATTGATGGGCTCCAAAGGCCGTAGAGCATACCTTGAGACCTTAGCTAGTCAGGGTATGGCAAATCGAAGTTATACTCCATCCCTAGGCGTAGCCATGCATTAAACTGTCAGGTAACCCCTCCAAACAAAGCGAATAGCGGTGCGTCCGTGTGTCGTGAGATACACAGACTACTGCGGTTTTTTGAGCACGTTGTGCGTAAACCAACACATCCCATGAGACATCTTAACGAGGTTCAAGTCGCAAGGACCGTCACTTTCATCTAGGAAAGGTGGACTTTTCTTCGTGTTGCTGTGGATCTCAATGTCTCTCCGTCAGTTATTCACCGCTTGTGTAATCGATACATTGAGAAAGTCCGGTTCACAAAGAGGGTTGGACAAGGTCGTGGACACATGACAACCTCACAGCATGACCGATATCTGACCATCTGTGCGTTGCGGCGTTCAGCCACTGCCAGACAGTAAGGAACAAGTTAACATAATTGTCCTTATGACCCATACGTCCTGTTCGAGTGCCCCGTTTAACGCAGCAGCATCGCGCGGCTCGCCTTCTGTTTGCCCGTACCCACGTCAACTGGCAACTTCGCCAATGGAGACCTGTGTTGTTAACAGACGAGTCCATATTTCCCACGACACAGCGTGATTGACGTTAACGTGTATGGAGACACCGTGTCGAGCAGTACATGCCAAGTGTTGTCCAGGAAGGCGACCGATTCGGACAAGATTCTGTGATGGTGTGCAGTGGTATCAGTATTGATGGCCATTCGTATCTTGTCGCCTTCCGTGGTAATCTTACCGCTGCGGGGTACATTGAGCAGATGCTGCTACAGCATGTGTTGGTTGCTGCATATGGTGCTGGCCATGAATTCATACTCATGCACGAAAATGCCAGGGCTCATGTAGCGCGCATCACCAGAGCTGTCTTGCGAGAACTGGACATTGTAACGTGCTACTGCCATAACCTCTCCATCGACGTTCTACGAGTTTCTGCAAACTTCGTCGCATGTACATCTCCACATACTCTACAAGTTTATGTTTCTACAAGACTATAATGCTATTATTATTGTCTGCTCTGCTTATCAATACTTCTTCCTATCATCAGAATTACCTTACTTTGCTCACCTGTCGTTACCCTCCGACTTTTCTCGACACACTGACCGCTGTCTTTCTGTCTGCCTCGCACCTACTACGTCATCTGCTACGTCACTTGATCTTTCTCGAATGAACTAGTCTTCGCTTCCGGGCGTGTATATATTGGACTGCTTGGCCCGTCTTCGGCAGACTGACATCATCCTTTGTAAATAGTGTGTGTGTGTGGAGGGACTACGGACCTCGCACGGCTTGCCGTGTGCTGCGCCATTTTCTTCCCTACGAGCTGATGGAATTATTCTGAAAGGACTTTGGTGAGCTAAACATATCATTTGCTAAACTTGTTTTTTGGAAACTTTAATACTTGGCCTGTTTCGGCATGTTGAGTGATGGCATGCTATGAAAACTTTCAAGGCCTTGGTTTCAAATTTAATTTGTTGCCACCTTCAAAACTGATTAAGTTTAATTGATTCTTAGTGCTGAATACTTGGTGATGTGGACTGAGCTTAAACATCGTCAAACAGAAAATTTTCACAACTTTAGACGATTCAAAAATAATCTATTGGCAGATCAGACATTCTCCAGCATTACGCAGTCGGAGTTTCCTTTCTTTTCATCCTCACTTGTCCTTGTTGTACTGATCCTCCTTTTTACCCTACCCTTTTTTCTTTTATTAGGTGTGTATGCTTTTTATATTAGGGCGCCCTGGAGGCGTAATTGGGTTTTTTAGTGTGGCCAAATATTTCTTGATCTTCATGGTAAAAACTGTACTTGTTGCCTCGAAATTTGATCAGATAATAATATTTAGAAATATCTTCTGAGGTGATTGTGTGTGTGACACCTCTCTATTCAAAATATAAATAGTAATATTTGAGAAACTGGTTTTGGTCGAGATTCACGCTGACACAGTGATTCTATTGTAACGATTTTTTTTTAAATAAATTTTTGTCCTAACTTATCTGAGGGTTAGTCCCCTTTCTAGAACGGGGACCCGAGCTGTTTTGTCTTTGTAATCAATGCCTGGGATATTTTTCTCGGACTATATTTTCTTGTTCAACAAGGTGCATATTATATATATATATATATTGGTCAATTTTATTCTGTAGGATCTGTTTTCTCCAAAAATGCTAATGTGTACTGTATTCTATTTAAAGTTTGCTGTTTCCAATACATTTGGTCATCTAAAAATTTTTAGCAACGTGGTGTTCTTTTTTGATTTTCCTTTTTGGTACCATCCACGGTAAACCTCTCCTACTATCCCTCCCCCAGTACTGCTTCCGCTCACTCTGCTGTTTTCTTGTTTTATGTGATCAACTCCTCGCTGCAGTGTTGCCTATGCACAGACCTCGTTTTTTGGTGGTTTAAGTGTGTTGCACAATTCGTCACATATGGTAGCAGACATTTTTTTCTTCCCCATTTTCATCATATTCTCTTGTTTAAATTGATACACTTTTTTGGTTTCTCCTTAGATCTTTTCGCATTTTGTATTGGTTGCTCTAGTAACACTATGGCTTGCTTTTCGGATAATTTTCGATTGGGCGCCGATAGCGTTTCATCTCCACCCCCACTATATCATACTCGGTCTTTACCTGAGGTTTCGACTAGTAACTTAATCTCCTTCTCTGATACCCCAACATTATCTTCCCGTGTTAATTCTTCCGCTTTGCTCAGTGATTCAGAGGGCAAGCCCTCCTCATTACCTCAACTTCATTCTATGCCTCCCGATCCACATTTCTACCCCCCTCCCCCTTCACTACCTCAATACACGCCTGTTGATGCCTCTCTCAATGTACAGATCATAAAACAATCTCTTGATCAAGTCCCTAAATTACAATCTACTGATCCTCGGAGTTTGACCTTGTGGCTCTTTTCTGCACGAAAATTTCTAAATATTGGTTTAGCTTCTTTTCCTCAGTTAATGGGATTACTGTCCCCTAAAACAACCGGTTTTTTTACTAAATTTTGGGTTGATAATATGTCAAGTTTTTCCAATTGGTATCAACTTCGGAATGTCATACACAACTATTTCTTACATTACGAAATACGTTACAAGCTGAGCCTTGAATTTATTCGTCGTCATCAACTTCCCACTGAACCTGCTCATGACTATCTTGATTCGATTACGACCTATAGTGATATTTTAAACATTGCTCACTCGGTCAATGATTTAATTTCTATCGTTCAATTCTACGCTACTCCTTCCTTTCGGCAGCTTTTCGATGCCTTAAATCCTCCTACGTCCATGTTTCAGCTTTTTAATTTAGCTCAATCTCACGCCATTCATTCTCTTGGAGATCTTTCTTATTACTCATCTATCCCCCCTCCTCTCCATTCTCGTCCTTTACCTTCCACATCCGTTTCTTCTGCTAATACTCCTTCTCCCATTATTTGCTTCCGTTGTAAAGGAAAGGGTCATATATCTCGGAATTGTGCTACTCCCTATTCGGGAAACGTAGCTTACCCGCGTCATTAGACAGTAGGCGTAACAATGGGCAAAATCTGTCTTCTGTTCTTCAGTCCCCCTTTACTCTTGTTTCAAATGTTCGATCTTTGCCGTCTGAATTTTCTTCTCAACTTATTTTGACGGAAAGTTCGTTATTTTTACCTCCTACTTCTCATATTGTCTTGACTATTAATAATGTCCCTTCCGTCGCTCTTCTTGATTCAGGGGCTGCTGTTTCTTTAATCAGTTTATCTTTCTTTGAATCTCTGAAAAAGGTATTTTCTCACCTTCATTTTCTTCCTTCCACTGTCCGTTGTGTTTCGGCTTCTAATTACCCTATTGATGTTCTTGGTCATATTTCTCTCACTGTTAAAATTCAACATTTTTCTTGGCCGTTTACCTTTCTTGTTGTTTCGGAATTATCTTGTCCTCTTATTTTAGGCTATGATTTTTTTTCCCACACTGGTCTTATTTTTGATTCTATGAACTCTACGATTTCCTTTCATTTTTCTTCAACGGTTATTCCATTAATTAATATTGCTGATTATCCTTCTTCAACTTCATCCATGTCTCACAGTATCAATTCTATTCATTCTGATCAAATTGATTCCTTGTTAACTGAATTTTCTGATGTTATTACTCCTGTTCTTGGTACGGTCAAAAATTTCAAGGCTCATATTGACTTAATTGATTCTACTCCTGTTCGTTCATCCCCCTATTTTCTCAGCCCTCCTCGCATGAAAATTTTAAATCAATTAATTGATAAAATGCTTCAGGACAAAACCATAATTCCTTCTTCTTCTAATTATGCTTCCCCTGCCTTTATTGTCGATAAACCCGATGGATCTTCGAGATTTATCGTGGATTATCGTAAATTAAATGGGCGTATACTCTACGATTCCTATCCTATGCCCAAATTGCAGTCCGCTTTTCAACATTTTTCTAACGCCAAATATTACTCCATTTTCGATCTTAATTCTGCATACAATCAAATTCCCCTAGATGACATTAGCTCCCGTTACACTGCCTTTATTACTCCTAATGGTCTTTTTCAGTTTAAGAAAGTTCCTTTCGGACTTAATTTAGGCTCTCAAATTATGCAACGCTTTGTTGATTCACTTTTCTCTGACATAAAATATCAATATTTGTTCCCATTTATTGATGATATTTTGATCTATTCCCCTGATCTTTCCACTCACCTACAGCATGTTCGTGAAGTATTAACGCGTCTTCGTTCCGTGGGTTTAACGGTTAATCCTTCTAAAGTCTTAATTGCTCAAACTTCGATTAAGTTTTTAGGTCATATTCTCAGTTCTAACGGTGTTGCTGTCGATCCGGATAGGGTTTCTGCCATCCATAAAGTCCCACCCCCACAGAACTTAAAGCAGTTACGTTCCTTTCTTGGTATGGTTGGATTTTATGGAAAATATATACCTAATTTTTCCCATATTTCCGAACCTCTTAACTTATTAAAACGCAAAGGCGTAAAGTTTCACTGGGGTGACTTACAGCAAAATGCCTTTTCCTGTTTAAAAACCAAACTATCTCAAGCTCCTCTCTTACAAATTCCTGATTTTAACATTACATTTGAGCTTTCTACTGATGCTTCCGATGTCGCCATTGGCGCTGTCTTGCAACAAACTATACAGGGCGAAACCCGCCCTATTGCCTATTATAGTCGTTTACTATCACCTGTGGAACGTAAATATTCCGTTTATGAACGGGAAGCACTTGCTTTAATTCTTTCAATTGAACATTTTTCCGACTATCTCGATCATCGCGAGTTTATCGTCAGCACTGACAACCAAGCACTTTCTTGGTTACTTAATAATGCTCCGAAAATCGGACGTACTGGTCGCTGGTTGCTTCGTTTGTCACGTTTCAAATTTTCTTTGAAATTTATTTCTGGTTTTCAAAATTCGGTCGCTGATGCGTTGTCTCGCCTATTTGACGATCATCATCTTGCTGATTCCGAAATACACCACCTTCCGGTTGCTATGGTAAATTCTATTTCTTCTCTTACTGATTTTCCTTTGTCCTTTCAGTCCTGCCAAGACCATCAAAATCTCGATCCATACTGCCAACAATTGAAAACCGATATTTCTTCTAATGATTATTCTGGGCCTTTTCGCATTGTAAATCAACTTCTTGTCTTTAAACCTACTCCTCGGGCTACTCCTCGTCTGGTTCTCCCCTCCGCATTACGCCCCATGATATTTCAATATTTTCATGGATCCCCTACTGGTGGACATTTTGGAATGGCGAAATCTTATTCTCGCATTGCCTCTCAGTTTTATTGGCCCCAAATGCGAAAGGATGTTTTCTCTTGGGTCCGATCTTGCGACCTGTGCCAAAAGCATAAGCCCCAAAATCATCAACCTTTTGGGACATATGCAGCCTCTCCCTCTACTTACCCGGCCGAGAAATTCTATATCGACATTGTCGGTCCTTTGGTCAAATCTTCCAAATCAAACTCCTACATCTTTACTTTATTGGATGGTTTTTCCAAATTTCTTGTTGTACGCCCATTACGTAACATTTCTTCCCAGATTATCATTAATTTACTAACTAATCACGTTTTTCCTCTTATAGGTATTCCTAAAATTCTGGTCTCTGATAACGCGTCAATTTTTACTTCAAAAGTTTTTTATAATTTCTGTTTTTCTTATGGTATCAAAAAGGTCTGTACCTAACCCTATCACCCTCAGGCAAATGTTGTTGAACGTTACCACCGGAATCTTAAATCTTTTCTTTCCATTTTTCATTCCCAAGATCAAAAGTCATGGGATACTGAACTCCCTCACTTTTGTCTAGCTTTAAATGCTACTGTTAATGATTCTACCTCCTTTTCTCCCGCTAAACTCTTCTTGGGAAGAGATCTTCATACTCCTCTATCTTTAAACTGGAACCTACCCTCTTTATTGCTTACCCCTCCTCATTTACTCACTGACTCTCAACTTCGGGAAGCTCTTGGTAATTTAAATCATGCCAGGGACCTTTACCGTAAAACATGTAATTCCCGTCTTCGTCCGCCTAAGTTCAAGCTTTTTGATCAGGTTTTGTTAAAAAACCATCCTATTAGTTCTACCCAACATCATATTTCGGCTAAGCTTTCCCCTTTATGGATTGGCCCATACCGAATTCTTTCCTTCCCTTCTTTGGTTACTGCTCAATTGCAGTCTCTCTCCAACCCTCAGGATATTCGGCAGGCCCATTTTTCCGAACTTAAGAAGTTTTCCTCCTGAATCTTCTTGCGTACTGAGGGAGAGTCCCTTTTTGTTTATTATTTGGTATTTGGATTTATTTTCTGTTTGCTTTGTTTGTTCTGGTCCACATCTTTGGAAATTTATTTTTCTCTCTTGGCTCACCCAGTCCCTTTTTTTTTCTTTTCCCTCCACCCACACACACTTTTGATGTCAGACTCTCCCATGCCCCTTTCTTGTATTGTTCTTGCTTTTTATTTTCATGAGAAACTTCCTGTCATTTTTATATTTGGCCACTTAGTCTACTATGTATTGGTCCGGACCGTTTTTCATTGTTCCTACTTCCTTCTTCTTTCCTTTTTCCCTTTCCCTTCTTTTTCTCTGTTTTCCTTGTTTTGCTTGCTTCTTGTTTTCCATACTTCTGTTGTTCCTTTTTCTTTTTTCCGATACTGCGTTTCTTCTGGTCGCCGATCATCGATTCCGGTGGAGAAGCTGCTCTTGGACTTCCCTGCTGCTGCTGCTGCTGCTACGCCTACTTGCTTTCGCCCATCCTTCAGATTCCGCCCGGTGGCAGGAATATGTAACGTGCTACTGCCATAACCTCTCCATCGACGTTCTACGAGTTTCTGCAAACTTCGTCGCATGTACATCTCCACATACTCTACAAGTTTATGTTTCTACAAGACTATAATGCTATTATTATTGTCTGCTCTGCTTATCAATACTTCTTCCTATCATCAGAATTACCTTACTTTGCTCACCTGTCGTTACCCTCCGACTTTTCTCGACACACTGACCGCTGTCTTTCTGTCTGCCTCGCACCTACTACGTCATCTGCTACGTCACTTGATCTTTCTCGAATGAACTAGTCTTCGCTTCCGGGCGTGTATATATTGGACTGCTTGGCCCGTCTTCGGCAGACTGACATCATCCTTTGTAAATAGTGTGTGTGTGTGGAGGGACTACGGACCTCGCACGGCTTGCCGTGTGCTGCGCCATTTTCTTCCCTACGAGCTGATGGAATTATTCTGAAAGGACTTTGGTGAGCTAAACATATCATTTGCTAAACTTGTTTTTTGGAAACTTTAATACTTGGCCTGTTTCGGCATGTTGAGTGATGGCATGCTATGAAAACTTTCAAGGCCTTGGTTTCAAATTTAATTTGTTGCCACCTTCAAAACTGATTAAGTTTAATTGATTCTTAGTGCTGAATACTTGGTGATGTGGACTGAGCTTAAACATCGTCAAACAGAAAATTTTCACAACTTTAGACGATTCAAAAATAATCTATTGGCAGATCAGACATTCTCCAGCATTACGCAGTCGGAGTTTCCTTTCTTTTCATCCTCACTTGTCCTTGTTGTACTGATCCTCCTTTTTACCCTACCCTTTTTTCTTTTATTAGGTGTGTATGCTTTTTATATTAGGGCGCCCTGGAGGCGTAATTGGGTTTTTTAGTGTGGCCAAATATTTCTTGATCTTCATGGTAAAAACTGTACTTGTTGCCTCGAAATTTGATCAGATAATAATATTTAGAAATATCTTCTGAGTGATTGTGTGTGTGACACCTCTCTATTCAAAATATAAATAGTAATATTTGAGAAACTGGTTTTGGTCGAGATTCACGCTGACACAGTGATTCTATTGTAACGATTTTTTTTTTAAATAAATTTTTGTCCTAACTTATCTGAGGGTTAGTCCCCTTTCTAGAACGGGGACCCGAGCTGTTTTGTCTTTGTAATCAATGCCTGGGATATTTTTCTCGGACTATATTTTCTTGTTCAACAAGGTGCATATTATATATATATATTGGTCAATTTTATTCTGTAGGATCTGTTTTCTCCAAAAATGCTAATGTGTACTGTATTCTCTTTAAAGTTTGCTGTTTCCAATACATTTGGTCATCTAAAAATTTTTAGCAACGTGGTGTTCTTTTTTGATTTTCCTTTTTGGTACCATCCACGGTAAACCTCTCCTACTATCCCTCCCCCAGTACTGCTTCCGCTCACTCTGCTGTTTTCTTGTTTTATGTGATCAACTCCTCGCTGCAGTGTTGCCTATGCACAGACCTCGTTTTTTGGTGGTTTAAGTGTGTTGCACAATTCGTCACAACATTCAAGAGATGGAATGGCCAGCAGTGAGTCCCGACCTGAATCCCATGGAGCATGTGTGGGATAGGCTTGACAGACTCTCCAAGACCTCGAACAGGTTCTCATTGCAGAATGGGACCTGATACCGCAACTTGACCTCCGTCGATTTATACGGAGCATGCCACGTAGATGGTAAGCTGTGATAAATGCTTGTGGAGGACGTAACACCATCCTGAAGCTCTCCAATTGTGATGAAAATCCACCCCGGAGGACTGTTATCACTTTGTTTTCGCCCTTATTTGAATATTACCGTTTTTGTTCTGAAAATGAACGCGAACCCATCGATGTTCTTTTGTATACTTCGACGATAAGGAATAAAGGTTGTTGGTATTATACCTGGGTGTGAGGTATTGTTTTGTGGAGCATGGCATACGTTCAAAAATATGTCCCCTTATTTTTTTATTGAACTGCGTATTTTCCTTAGAGAAAGTACAGAAATCAAGGAAAAATATGAATGAAGGAATAATTAAAGAATGAAGGGGAAAATGGAAGAAATATCTGCCAAGGAAGGAAGAAAGTTAATAATGACTAATCAGGTGATTAGCTTCTCCACAACTCGCTAACACACATATTGAAGTCTTATGTTTTTCAAGCTACATAAACGAAAGAGTAATTTTGCCCTTTCATGTCCCATGTTTTGCCTCACACATTGTATTTATCTCGGATTCGGAATTAGAAGAATCGAAAATACGTTGAGATCGGTTTATGTCTGTCTATACAGGGTGTCTGAAAATAAGTTACGAAAACTGTAAGAGGATGTAAGGTTCAGCGTATTTTATTTCCCCCTAGTAAAATCTCACCAGAAAGTAGACAAAGAACTGTAACTTCAATCGTGGGCAAATTCTATGTCAGCATGTGCAGTGTATGGCTGGCCGATCTCTCTCACTTGATAACTGAAGTAGTGTCTATTATTCGGGGGATAGTGGGTTCGAACCCCACTGTCGGCAGCCCTGAAGATGGTTTTCAGTGGTTTCCCATTTTCATATCAGGCAAATTCTGGAGCTGTACCTTAATTAACGCCACGGCCGCTTGCTTCCCACTCCTAGCCCCTTCCTGTCCCATCGTCACCGTAAGACCTATCTGTGTCAGTGCGACGTAAAGCAACTTGCATTAAAAAGAAAAACAAAGGAGAGAGAGAGAGAGAGAGAGAGATAACTGACGTGTCGCTCGCTCACATGCAAACTTGCCAGCAATGGCGGTGTATCAGTTTCTGATAAACATGCCCAGATAATTTAGCGCCTTTATCCTGATTATCATACGCTAAGGTATCCTAAACCGACCGGCGTACAAAACTTAAATCCTAGTAGTAAAACTCCTCCCGGTTTCGAGTGAACACAATGCATTTGTTTTATGAAGCATATCAGTGCACACAGTACATTTCGTTTATGTCAAAGTCCGCCACACTGCAAAAAAGTGACAAACGATATACTCACGTAACATGAGTTATAAAACTTAACACTGTTAGCTCATCCTGTGTTATTTACAAGTATTAACGGCCAAGTTTAGAACAAAGTATCCTAGGATGTAGGTTAATAAAACTAACTCCAACGTAATTCCAAACGTTATCATTGTGTTTTAATATTTGTTAATCAGAAATGTACAGCATTATTAATGCCAATCATCATATTTACGTATTTGGATATTCTGACGTAACAGGTCTGATCTTTACAGCTCGACTTTAGAGTCCTTAAGCCATCTAGGAATTATGTTTAGTGCTAATTGATTTTAGTTAATAGTTTATGTATCGTGCAGACTGTGTACATTCATATTTGAATTTCATTTTTGTAGTGTGTTTCACCAGGCGCAGGGCACAAGCATTAGAACGTACAGGAATTGTTTTAGTTACTCCTTCCCTATGAACCGCTTGTCCCTCCCCCTACCCTATATGCAAGTCACGCTATGCACTCTGCTGCGTTGCTTGCCAACTGCACACCTCATGTAAACAGCCGATACCGTGTTGTCCTCAGCCACGCGCTCATGTCTGTACTCCATACACTAGCAAAATTTCTGATAATTTTTGCACACCCGATGCATTTTCCATGGGAATTTTGAATTCTAATATTAGCACTCTTCACCGCCAAAGTTCTGTTATGAATTCAGTGCACTACGTCGCAGGACACAAGTGATATGAGAGAAATATGGGTTTGAACGCCACTGTTAACAGCCCTGAAGTTGGTTTCACGACGTTCCCCGTTTGAACACCAAAACAATTTCGAATAACGAGAAATTCTACTGAGCTATTAACTGTGAAGTCGATACAAGACAGGAAGATAGGAAGTTAATTGAATATACTTCCTATTTTTATATACCTAAGCCGAGATAAAAGTCATCATCATCATCATCATCATCATCATCATCGTCGTCGTCGTTGGCTAACTCTAGTCGTCCGGGTGTGGTATAACAGCTTCTTACATCTTTGACAATGAATCACTGTTCTCTCGCAACCTTGTCGCAGACTTGTCTTCTGTCCTTAACGTATTTCTTTATTAGATCGGTCCTTTTTTATCTGAGTCTGCCCACTGGTCTTTTTCCTTTTACATCACTTTCATAATGCCTTCTTGTATTCCTGCTGGCACTCGTCCTTTCCAAATCATCAGACCACTTCAGTTATTCCTTCTAGATCTGTTGGAGGAGAGAGTCCCATGTTCCCACGTCTTTCCGGATATTTTAGTTCCTGAATCTGTTCTGGTACTTCCTGATTTTCTGGATCATGCTGCGGAAGAACTTTATTTCTGCAGCTTGGAGTACGAAGCAAAAGTGTGATGTGTAACTTAATTCACGAGCGCTTCCTTCCTAGTCCTAGCTCTGTTCATTGTTTTAATAACTGTGCGAGTCTTCGCGACGTAAACCGATATAAAAACACAAAAATAATGTATTACAGTCTTGAATGCCTTTACAAACCTGTATGAATGAACTAAGCAGCTCTACAACCTTGTATTTGCAACTTATCCTGTGGCCTTGTTTAGCCCCATACCTCTTATTTGAGTCTAAACATCCTGGCACTGATATCCTCCACCTACTTATTCTACACTGCATGACTAAATCCATTATTTTGAAATTTAGATGCAAGGCTTTTCAGGCGACCAACGTTTCGTCTTATACGAAGATAATCCCCAAAATAAGGTCTATTTTTTATAAATACATAGACCTGTTCATTTCTACAATGGTTTACATCATTTTATAGCTTGAATATTTAGCTGTTTTTCTACATAATCACCATTTCGGTCGATGCATTTTTGTGGACGCTGTGACAGTTTTTGTATGCCCATGTTATACCAGCTCGCCGCCATGCTGTTCAGGAAGTTGTGAACCTTATTCTTCACCTTGTTGTCGGTGCTGGCATCCATCTTGCGCACACCTTCCGGTATTACAACTTTTCCATTGAAATTCTGTGAGTGGCGCTTCGGGAAACCTCAGAAACCAAAGTGCAGAGATCATCCAGGGTGATACGCCGATCTTCACGCATGATGTTCTCAACCTTCATGACTGTCTCGACATAAATTGGCGGTCTCCCTCTCCTTTGTTCGTCGTGAATTTCAGTCCGACCGGCTGCAAACTCTCTACAACACTTACGAACATTTTTGACATCCATGCACTGGGTGGTAACATTCATTCTCAGCGACTGCCAAGCATGTTTATATGCAAGCGCAGGAAACACTCTTCACAATATTGTGACAAACAGCCACGCGAACAGAGTTCTGTATTTATAAAGGAGACCTTATTTTTGACACTGGACTCACCAGTAGGAATGTCAGCTCTACCCATAGACGCTGGAGTGTAAGCAGGAGAATACTGTTATCACAACTACTCAATGTTTTCATTTCTCCATAAAGGGGAATTGTTCTGGCATTCGCCTAGGTGCAGGCGAATGGAAAACCACGGAAAATCATTATCAGCAGAGCGGACAGTGGGGAGCAGCCACTCTCCGTTTCAAGCGTAATACAAATAATTTTTGATATGCTCTCTTGGTGTGAAAAATCGAATTCCCTCATCGGAAATTAAGATTTAATTAGGAATTGCTCCGTTGAAGAGATTTGATTATGATGATGCTTATTGTTTAAATGGGCCTAACATCGAGGTCATCGGCCCCTAATGGTACGAAATGAAATAACAAAAAATTCAAATTCATCCACTGACCAAAATAAAATAAAAAAATGTCATGAAGAATGAATGGATGGACATGAACCCTACAAAAATACAAAAACAAACAAACAAACAAAAACAGTGGATCAGACTCAAAAATAAGGTAGTTAGAGTATTACTGACCAAGGGACCATTTATAAAGCACAATGATGCTTGATGTCTGAAGGGGTGCTAAATTCACGTCTAAGGCCCCACAGAATGGTACATGTCGCGAATAAAGTAGAACCATGGTATTTGTCATTTTGGGGTACTAATCAAAAGTAGCGAAGACTCACGGTGTTCCACACAAGCTGGTACTACTCATAAGTATTGCAATTCTTACACGGAACGCAGACTTATGGTGTTTCTCACACAATGGCGCCACTCATAGCCAACGCAAACCGGTAAGGTCCCTCACCTAGGTGTACTAGTCACGGGCGCCGGTATTCCCGTAGTGTTCCTCACATAGTGGGCACCAATCACAGGCAACGCTGACCCACGGTGCCGCTCATATAGCGGTACAACTCACAGGCTACGCCCAGACCCGCGGTGTTGCTCACATGGGTACAACGCACGGGTATTGGA